>NC_089286.1:6757670-7036163 GCF_963678975.1 Dysidea avara
CTTTCTATGTTCATTAATATGGGCATAAATGGAGCAATTACACTTTATAATTACATAGTCCTACTAATTAAAAACAGAGCTTGACTTTTTCAATCAAAAGCTGGTTGGCACAAATCATATCTCTCAGTAAATTAAGTGTTTGCTGGCATTTCAGAGGTATGTAGGTTATTCCCCTCCCCATACTTTTCTTTAAAAAACTACTATGTACTTTATATACACGCATTTCAGCTCTGCTCCCATTCAGAATACAAATTTGGTCAGGTCTCATTCTGAAGGTACCATAGTCCCCATTTAGTCAACTAAGGTGTATATGGCTTCTAGACCCTCCCCCTTTCCACCACCTATGATATTCACAGGATTAGTAAAACATACACAGTAACTTGCCAGAGGTATAGAATCCTGCTTTACATGAGTGTTTGGCATAGAAATCTTCCGACGGAACAAAAGCAGAGAATGCACAGCATTTGGTGAATCTGGGAAAATGCTTGGGATTGGATGATGAGAATGATCTTGTGGAATTCTCTTAGTATTCTGAAAAATAAAATCAATGCATGTATATATGCCCACTCAGAGATATTGTGAAAAGCAAGCCAAGCAACTGAGTAGGAAGCATGGCTATGGTGTGAGTGTGTAGTTGTATTGGTGCACTATCCATTCATGGTCAAACAGTAGGCATACTTTGTTTTGTTGCACCATTCAGTTTAACTATTGACATTCCCTGTACAAAAATTTTAATATATAGACATGACAAAAGTACGTACCTCATAATTGGGACGATAGGGAAGAGTGGGCGATAAGACATTAGGAAAGCTATAGCTATGCCTCATTCCACAAGGTAGCTTTTTTCTTGGGTTGACAGCAATGATCTACAGATGTCACAAGAATATACCCAATCACATAAACCAAACTGCATACATGCACAGTAGCACACAGAGGGTAATGAAGGAAATCTGTATTGTGCACAAGTATGTATACAGTGCTCCTTATCTGACCCTCTTGGGACCAAGACATATTCAGATGATCACAAAGTTCAAATAATCAAAGCCCATTCATTTACATACAGAGTACTGTTATACGCTAATATAACATGCCTCTTAGACAAAATACTCTAATAGAGCAGTCATTTACTGTTTGGATAACCAAGCGTTTAGATAACTGAGTGAATACTGTATTATATGTATGAATTTGGTTCTAAGTTGAGCGATTAATGCTCCATTCACAGGTCTGCACTTCCACTGCATTTAATTTATGTGTTTTTGTTATTAACTGTTGATAATAGTCAGTAGTAGCTTACTCTACTTTATGAAAGTGATAGCAATATGTATAGGTTGTAGTGTAGTAAAGGGAATAGCAGGGGTATATCCAGGGTGGTTTCCAAATTTGGTAGTGAGTGTATGGGTCTGAAGCCAGCTGCTGACAGTTTTTGAACACATTAAAATGTAAAATGTTTCAAGGTCTGTGATTTTGTGGGTAGTATAAACCATTTTTAATATTATATTTATGTACTAAATGTTAATCAGTTATGTTTTATGACCGGTCAGGTATTGTAGTGATCCAAATGGCTACATATTCAATTTCACAAACTGAAATGGAATACTTTTAAATTTCAAGTTAGTCTTACGTGTATTCTGCTATGAATGTTATATTAGAATAGTTAGACTGCTGTATTAGAATACATCTGACTGCTTTATTAGAGTATCTTGAGCAGTAAAGGGTTTTTCAATACATAATGATGTTTGAAGCATAGTAAGATTCCTAATACACTGTAGCTATACTTCCCTGCCCTGTTCCCATTTATCATGTATATTTGTGCAGTTAAACTAAGATAGTCTGGTGCTGCAAGTCTACAAGTTAAAATTTTACAAGGAGGTTTCTGGAACCCCAGGAACCCCCACCCCCCGGAGGAAGTGTAGTATTGTTTACATACAAAACTCAGCCTGCATCACAGGTAAGCACTACATGATGCTACATCCTACATTATGTAGTACAAATTCATTTCATTGTCAGTAAGTTAAATGTCATGTAGAATCTGATATGTACTATTACATGTATGGTGGACTACATGACAGGTACTATACTAACACCACATAACTGTGTGGTAGACATATTATAGGTATGCACAATAGTACAGTTGTCTGCTTATGTAGCTACACACAGTTCTGCTGTTTAAATTTACCTGATGCTCAGTGATGGCCTCATGTTTTTTAAAAGTGACATGTACATCAGTATACATGCAACATAGCTACATGGATTTTAATACTTGTTTCCATTACATTATGGGGAGATGGTACTGCATAGTGCTTAACTATTTATTATTACTATGACAAGTTCTGTGTTGCAAGTCAAGTACCAATGCTACGGTATTAAAGTGCTAATTATGTAATGTCTTGCTACCAATATAAGTTAAATATTATCAAATAATGCATAATAGGACAGGTACTACTAGAACTGTGCACATTGTTTACACCTGTGTGGTAAACATATAAGCATACATTATGTATGCTCTACCACATAGACTAAATGTAATTTGTGGTTTATAAAGGCAAGCTTAATTATAAGTTGTAGGGAATTCAAGCACGTTTGGCTCTACATCCTTGCATTTAACATGCTGTAAACAATGAATGATGATAGCTAGAAGCTTCATTTAAAATAATATAATTCTTAGATGATGGGTGCTCTTTTTGGTGCAAACCTCGCTTTGATATATGCATTGGGTGATGAAAAAATTGCTGGATGCCATCAGGATAAGGATGGTCAGATGGACAGACAACTTTATAGCTTTATAAGATGGATAGATGATAGACACGTTGTGATTTACCTTTAATGATTCTGACAAGATGTTTATGTTGGGACGTACTGATGGATCATTATCCAGACACCTTTGTACCAGTGACCTTAACTCATCAGCTACCCCAACCATCATATCTATATAACGCTGACGACGTTCAGTTTCAGTAAATCCTCTCACACAACGCGTCATGGGATCAAATTCTGCTATTGCTGTTGGAGTAGGCCATTCTTCATTGATCACAAATAATGCAACTCCACCAAATGAGAAAATATCTAGTGAGGTATCATATACTGGTTTGTCAATGAGGGACTCTGGTGGCATAAAGTCAGCAGTTCCTGGAGCTGTTGTTAGCGTACTACGTCTGCTTGTATTCTTGTCAGCTTGGATCATTTTAGCCACACCCAAGTCTCCAATTTTAGCTACCAGTTTGTCAGTCAACATCACATTATTGGGAGATAGATCACGGTGGATTACTGGTGGATCACGTGTGTGTAAGTAAGCCAATCCATGTGATATGTCAAGCAAAATGGAGTGCTTTGTTTTGATTTCAACGTTTGGCTTGTTCCTGAGAAAAGACGTCAGGCTTTGATCCATCAACTCCATAACGATAACAGGAAGATAAGAATTCCTGTTTAGATAGTAGATTCCCATAAACTGCACAATCTTCGGGTGTGCCAGGACACTGCATTGATAGCACTCACGTAGAAAACTTTTCTTTATCGCCTGTTTTTGCTCTTCTCCGACTTCTTCCACCAGGATTGAGTGAATCTCTTTCGCCGCATAAACATGTCCATCATATTTCACCGTAAAAACCTTCGCGTAAGCACCACGTCCTAGTTCTCTGCCATCGACTTCTACTTTCGTAAGAGTCACTTGTTTTAGCAATTCTTCAGAGTCCATTTTGGCTGAAAATATATAGATATATTTTGGCTGAAAATCAGTCGAGACTAGCCTTCGGACAGTACGTTTTATAGCTAGCTAGCTACGCTACGATCTTCCGTGCAGATTTGTCATGCATAGCTAGCTATATAGCTATACATGGATGAGAGAATAGTGATCGAGGAAGTGATTGCCGGTGATTGCACAGCCGAAACATATGCGGTCTTCACTTCCGTATTTGGTCATGCAATGAGAGAAGCAACATCCTGGGGAATCCCATGTTCTTTTAGCGGAGTCATTTGATTCACTGGGCCGACTATAGGCTGTCATTTGATTACACCATAAATTATGTAGCTAATCTGATGATGATAACGTCATAATTTGATAATTACATGTACAATATAATTTAATAGTTGACAAATCTAGTCTCAGGGTTTTACCAAAATACAACCCAGCCGGCCTTAATTTCATCAAATTTTCTAACACTACCGTAACTATCTCCAAATCTGCTGTAAGGAAATGTTACCAAAGTATCTTAGTCTCCGAGAGGATATTTTTGGCTAGAAATAGTAAAGAGTGGCTGGATATGACTATAGTATTAGCTAATTTATATTGTTTCTTTTGTAATTTTTTTTTATATTCACACTCTTGCCATGCCTACGCAGGTTCTTCCTTAGGACCATATGACATACACACGGTCGTATGTGACCGAGGACTATCATACATTCTTCAATTTATGTACTTCCATCATTTCATAATTGATGGTTTTCTCTCTGTAATAATAACTGGAGCCCTGACAAGACAATTGTATGTAGCTATTAATAAAACTGATTTATGATTAAAGGGAGACTACATCAGCTCAAAAGAGCATTGCCTTATAAATGCAATACACAACTTATGACACAAAACAAAACAAAGATTACAATCAAACAAAATAACACAGTACTAACAATACAGTCTTTTAAACAATGTCTTAAAATTAGCAACTAAATATTTATATCAACAGTTCAACAGATCCCATGATATATATATATATATATATATATATATATATATATATATATATATATATATACTTATAGCTACGGATACAAAACTGCACATTCATGCACAGCTGGCTGCACGACATGCATGCTTGTCTTGACTTCTGTATTATTTTAGTCATTATTAGTCACTATCATAGGGACCCACACAGGAAGCCTGTGTAGCAGGGAGTCAGAAACATGATACTATAACTCTGTAGAATGCAGAAAAAACTCAGACCATGCAGGTGGTGACCGGGCAAGTTCCTGAGCCACAGCCACACAGCTTGGGATTCAGCTCTGCATTCAACCTGTACATCATAACGGCTTCCGTGTTTTCACTATAGGGGTTGGTTGATTATAAGAGAAGTCTTTGTAGACCATTACAACCACATCCAGGAAATCCTATACACATCTGTTAGGTTGTAAAGGACTAGACAGATTGGAAAAAAAATCATCATTAAAGAGATGATAAAAATGTTTTACAACATTAGTTGATATTGAGAATGGGCTGTACAGATTTTAAAATTAATTTATGGAGAGTGTTGTGGCAACATCTTGTACTATCCTTTGTGTTATATAGTGTTTGTTCTATTATCTAATCAGGGTGGTACAGCCTGTACAAGCCTACAAGGGTGCTCTCCTCAGATACACAAACAAAGTCATTCAAATACAAAACAAATAAAAGGAGACAGAAACAGTTACAATAGTACACACCCTTGTGAGTATCCCTTCTGCCTAGTGCATGGCTCTTTTAGTGTCATACAGTGTTGGGCAAGTTACTTTTTAAAGACTTTAGTAGCTAGTTACATTTTAAAAGTAACTAGTTGCATTTTACATTATTACTTGCAACTGTACTATTTAGTTACAGTTATGTATTACCCATAAAATAAAGTAACTATAATAATATTACCTATTATATTACTTTGTGTCCACAGCCTTAAGCTGTCATCACATGTGAAACTACCACCTTATCACGTGACATGATTGCGTTGTTGGACAATGTGCAAATCTTGGTTATAAGTAAGAAGCTGGTGAATAAGCTTCATTCAGTAGGCTTCATTACTTCGTTGTGGCTAGGCATTACTCAGTGGATTACTAATGAGAGTAGTCACTTCGTTACTTGTAGTAATAATATTATGTAATATTAGATTTGTTACAGTAACTATATTACTTAGGTAACGTGTTACATTTGTAAGTAAAGTAACTTGAGTTATATTACCTTTTTTATAGCATATTTCGTTATATTACTTAGTTACCACAAAAAGTAATAATATTGCTTAACACATTACATATTAAGTAACGCGTTACTCCCAACACTGGTGTCATATACATAGTTTGTCAGCTTTGTCATTCTGTTTCATGCTTACTATTAGCTACATTGTCTTACAATTTGACAGTAATTAATGGTCCACATTATACAAGTTTCCTCTCTTAACTATATGCATATAGGTACAAGCACTGAAATTTTCAGCAGAGAAATGCCAAATGATAGCTGCTGCTATGTTCTTCTTATATGGTAGCAATGCCATGTGCCTCAGAGGTTTGAAGGAGTCAGTGGGTGATTCATTTTGAGTTTCGTCATTTGTAAAAAAAATGATTTTTTATCAGTTAAAGAATGTTACAAAATAAAACAACAGAATTCAAAAGTTCAATTAATAGCTACTTCAAAATTAAACTTTACATTAGGCCCCTATTTGGTGATTATTAGTTTCTCATCCACCGCCCGCATCCTTCTTAAGCTACCGCATGGTAAGCCATTATTTACTCTGTGCATGCTCAGAAGAACACGTGATACCAAACTGTTATAATTTTGTTGATTAACGCTACAATGCGCTATATATCACCAGAACTGTTGTTTTCCTTAGCAAATTGCTGCAGTGCCAGTTGCAATCGTGCTCTATCGACTTCATCAAAGCAGGCTTTCAGCTGACTGTCGAAAAACAGTTGGCAATCACGAAAAGTAGAATCAGCTGGTGAAGGAAATGTTTGTAGTAAGAAAGAAAGACAATTTGGACAAGGTCTGTACATCAGTGTGTTAATATTATAAAATAATGGCATAATGGTAATACCCTCCCACCCGCATCATAATAATCAGAAAGGCTGGATGAGAAACTAATAATCACCGAATAGGGGCCTTATGGCAATTCAGCAATGTTTGCAAATCCTATTAATGTCCTTTTTGTTTCCATAAATAGGATTTGCAGACATTGCAGACAGACATGACATGTCTACTATATTTTTCAAATATGCACGTGTTCCCTCCTTAGTGCAGTCATAGATACTAGACTTATAATAGGGATTGGCAACGCACTATATACAAAATTATTATTTTCGTAAATTAATGCGCGTTTCGCTGTTTCGCTGTTTCGCTGGTGAAGTAAAAGATGGTGGAGCCTTTGAGTGACAGGTACTCGAGCAGGCGTGCAGTGCACGTATTCTTCGTGCGTTAAAGCTGAAGCTATGGCTATATGAAGTACATTGGATGGGTAAGTTTCTTATTTGTGTGTTTTAGCGCGCTGTCATTTTGTTGTTTACTGTGGAGTTCAACGCTATTTACCGTTGTGTAGTTTTCTTGAAGTGACACAACGTTCCTAAACGGTGTTAACATTTCCCACCCTTTTATTTTGACCTTGGAAGTGTTAATGGATCAAATTTTCTAACAATAGGGGCGTTGTTTGAGGGAGAATGCCCATTTACAGGGCATTCCAGAGCGATATTTGTACAAGTTAGATAGTTTTACTGAGCTTCGTGAACTACTTTCTGAAGAGTTTCCAAGGTTCAATACAAATGTTAACTTTGGAGAATGTCACTCCATATTAGGGCTGAGCGATACTGCCATTTTAGTATCACGATCAATACTAAAGCCACTATTCACGATACTGAATAGTTCACGATACTTACAAATAAGTCAATCATAGCTGGTGCTACATAGCATATTGCTCAGCATTCCTGCAGGAAGTCCTTATAGGTGATAGCAAACTAGCCACTATCATTTTTACAGTAACAGTTATTATAACACATGCTTTGAGGTTGTTATGGTGTTCACACCTCTCTGCAGGGGAAACCAGATGGGTGGACTTTATCATTTACAAGGATTCTTAGCCTAGTACTGCATAACAAATGGATTTTTAATGGCAGTAATGTACAGGCATGGTATCATGATAGTTAATAACAAAATATCGCGATATCGATACTTTCAAAATATCGCGATATATCGCTAAAACGGTAGTATAGTTTATGAATCCTTCCTGTTACTTTCGTGTAGGCAGATTTTAAAATGAGCAACAGAAAATTTCACATGTATAGTCTTAGCATCAGAACTTTGATGAAAGGAGAGAAATTACAAGAAATTCAAGGTTGGAAGACCACCTAAGAACCAGAGGGAAGAATATAACAGATAATGATCTAGTGTGTGCTCTTTAGCAATGGTCTCAAACTGGGTTTTTGGAATTACATTGATGCTATTGCTGAAAGTTTTGCTTTAATGTGTGTGTGCCTGGCTGCTATACTATTACCAAAAGCTTTGCTTTAGTGTGTGCGTGTGTGTGACTTTGTAGTACAAAAGTGTGTTTTTGTGTTTGCCTTTTGTGTGTGTGCTGCATTACCAACACATAGGTGTGGTAATGAGAAAACAATGGGTGAAATGTTTTTCGAACTTGTTTCAAATAAATTACCCTCTTCATGAATATAATTATGCACATAATAATACGACTTGACTTAATATGACGTTTACCAACTACCTCAGTAAACAATCTGATGAAATTGCATATTGCACAAAGGTATCTAATCTCCTTTGGTATTAGTCTTACATGCCAGACATTTTGTTTGGGGACTGCAAGTAAATTACCTGGTCACTGTTCTCCATATTCCATGATCACAGCTGGAGTGTTGACAGGGCTAACTCTACACATTGTATAGTTCACATTATTATGGTTGAATGTGCCTTTTTTTTGCTGAACTTTGAAAGTACTGTGGGCTTAGGTTCTTGACTTGCCCAATACAGTTGAATCTGGTTCACTATGTATATGTAAATTTATCACTTTTAGTGCAAAAAATATGATGACATAATTTATTGTATTTTGGGAAAATTTGTGCAACAGAAACCAGGAGTCTTTCCTGCTGCCCACATAAAATATCTGGCAGGAGAAATTTCTCTGGTGTAATGAATTATTTGTGGTGTGTTTATGTAGTAGTCTTAATTTGATTTTTGATTTATGATTTATTGTGATGCTAGGTAAGCTGTTAGCATCTGAGTGAGCAGTTGCAGAACCAACAGACCTGCTGGCAGACGATGGATTCAGAAGTATAACACAAGACAAGCTGCAACAGGCCCATGCAAGAGTAGAGCAAGAATCAACCTCCTAGTCGGATTTGCAATGTTTACATCATGTAGTTTTATATGACATGTAAATAATAGCCTGGCAAGGTGTTGTTATTTGTAACTTGAGTTGTATGGCACACGAATCAAAGTTGTATAGGGTGTATGAACTGTGCTGTTTGATCCTGTGTGACAGTACTGCCTCATGGATATGGGATGTCCCTCATTGTTGAGATCAAGGATGATGCTTCACTGACTTCAAATTCAGTTTATGGTCTGGTGTACATAATAGGTCTTACTCCTACTAGAGTTCAGGAGCTGTAAAAGGAGGGGCACACCCAGTCTGCTACAGTATCTCATTTGAACTTGAGTGGTCTAAACTGATGGAGTGTAATCATCAATGCTGACTTCAAAGGTTCAGATACACTCTAATAAAGCAGTCGGTAACTCTAATAGAACAGTCAGTGCTTGAAGTGTGAGTAATTTGTGGTTCTGTACAGGTAAGCCAGAGAGATGTGAGGATGTCCTATAGTTAAATTTATGCTTTAGCAGATTAGCTACAACTTCTCGGCATACAGTTTTGTCCAGATACAATGTGGGTGAGGGAAAATTGTTCCGCCATATAAGAGAAAGTTATTAATCTCAGCTGCTTAACTCTCATCTCTTAGTCTTGTCTTCTCACTGTCGCAATGCGAGAGATAAAGACGAAGGCACCTTCGCTGCACTGCATAAAGACGTAAGGCAGTGCAGTGAAGGTGCCTTGCGTCTAGTGTTTTTATGTAACACATACATACCAACGTTGAAACCGGGTCACTACTGCTGACCCGGATGACCCACTGACCCGGATTAATTTTTTTTTTTTTTTCAATTTATTTAAACAGGGAAGGTAGCATCAGCAAAGCTGTTTTTCAGCTACGCCCTGTATACAGCATACATGTATAAAACTACATACATTTACAAATTAATATTAACTACAATTAAAGCCAAGACGTGTTTCGGCTAGTCTCGAGCGAGCAAACGAGTCTACATTTTGAGCGTTCGATTCGTGTTGAGTAAATATTGCAACTTCAGCCTAGCTGTAGGTTGAAGACCAAAAAAAAAAAAAAAGGTCTTCACCTACTGACAATAGCTACCCCTCACCATAGATACCCTCAGTTTCGTGCTGCATACTGCACTTACTAGCAAATGGGCGTAGTTGAGCGTATGTTGGTAATGCGATAAGTGGGCGTGGCTCACGAAAGAGCTACGCGATAGCGTTTATAAGTTTCCACGTCGTCAAACGAACAATTTCGTTTCTCACGTGATCCAATCCGGATGACCCGACCCGGTTTCAACGCTGATACATACTGTAACTTTTTGTTCACAACTAGTAATTGTAGCATACGTACACTTATTGATTGTAACATACACTTCACTATTGTTGATTTTACATCCTAGGCACACCAGCTGTGCTGTCTGCCTAGTAATTAATAACAAAGAATAAAGGCAGGTTTCACTTCCGTACTGAAATTCCATCACGCATGCTAGCAAGAATCCCTAATGGAGCTACGTACCTTTAAAGACTAAATCTTCGTGGAAACACATGAAACACTCTCAGTAGCATAGCGGCACTATGATTGCGGTTAGCTGCGGTTAGCTGCATGGTAGTGACTTGAAAATTCCTAACAGTATTACGGGAAAGCGAAACGCGGATTATTTCCGTTTACGCCTCCGTTGCCAATCCCTATTATAAGTCTAGTATCTATGGTGTAGTGTATGGGCTAAGGTCAGTTCAGGTGGCGTTTAGCCATAGATGATAAATACAATACTATAATTCTGTGCATATTTCATGTTACCTTGATTATATGAGTGAAAAAATTGATAAAGTATATCCGATACTACAAGGCTGCTATATTCACACTTCCAATACAAAGTGTAATGGAAGCACTTGTGAAGTGCAGATACTTTCCCGAAAGTTGACCTAAAATGTAAAGTGATATAATTGTAACGTACTGCAATTTAGCTACATAAGTGATGAGTAGTATTGACTATTGCAGTAGTACAAAGTTTCACAAATCATGCAGTGTTTGATGCACTCCATTATATTGGGTCTAAGTTTTGATGTCAGAGCTTTGACTCCCTCCATGTCCAGCTTCTTATGGGTCCCCAGTTGGATGATGTACTATGATGTGACAAACTTCTTACTCTGAGTGTGAACCATAACAAACTGCCATCCACTTTGTCAATAATAACTCCTTGTCTCAAATACTATGCTTTCATTAACTATATATGTAAGTGACGATACTCTGCATGACTGCATGCATGCATGTATGGACAAATATATATATATATATATACTCTGGGTCAACTCGAGGAGACATACGAAACAAGTTTCATGCAGCAGTGCAATGGACTACCAGTAACAGTACATGGAATTGGAACTTATACACCAACAACATTAAATTTTTGTGTATTTGTATTATATAGCTTTGAAGACAATAATAATAATTTTGTCATGATTGCACTTGCTGTCATCACACACTATACAAACATATTCACTCAAATAGCTATTATTTCATTCAGTCATGATGCAGTGTATAATTATATCTAAACACTAGGCTACAAATTGAGGCATTCCACTACACGTTTACAACATCTTATTGCTGATGATAATGAAAGCAATCATATGCAATTTGATATGGTTTCATTATACAATTTGTGAGGTATTATTAACACATAATTTACATTCACAAACTGACGCACACCTGCTCAGCCTCTCATACGAGTTCTGGATCTGAAGAACTAGACCAGACAAGACACTAATTTAGGTTAAACAAGACATTCATCGCTAGTGACAAGTGAGGTCTTTTGTGATAAACTCTAATACTCCTGTGGTTGAAGGAAAAAGCCATAAACACACAGATTAATATTGTTGTCTAACAACCTTAGGTAGTAGGGTTTAAAGTGTCCAGGATAAAAGTAAACATTCAACTGCAGCTGTGATTTCTCTATTGGAGTAGTTACTTGATTGCTGTGTTAGAGTATTTCATTGCTTTTTAATGAAGAGTATTTAACAGCACATAATTTTGTGCATTTATGAATGCATTAATGGTTTTGTGACATGCATGATTGTACTTACTGTCATCACACACTTCAAACATACAGACACATTCACCCACACATTATGTCATTCCAGGTGTCAGGTGCTACGAAAGGGGGCTAGTTGTACCTAAAAGCTGGTTGTAAATGACTTTTGACTATAGTTGTAAATGGTGACTGGGCTAGTTAGTTGTAAAACTTAAGACAAAAATATCTACTTGGACCACAGAAAAGTATAAGCTCAGTTATAATATGTTGTACATCTTAACTTGGGGATTTGACTAAGATCCATACATTTCATGGTATAGCTACTCTTCCAACTATAGTTCTTACAGTCCATGCACTTTAAAATAAAAATGAGGCTTGTATGTATGTATATACATAGTTCATATTTTGTCCCTGTAGCTTGTTATTTTCTAGATCTCAACCATTTCTCTAAAATTGCTTCCAGATTCAATCTTGGCACATTTGACAAAGTTCCAGTAAAGAGAAAAACTGTAGGGATTTCTGATTAAATAGTGGGGTCTGGGGCATCCTCCCTAGAAAATTTTTTGAAATGTAAGCACACAAGTCCTCTCTTTACTCTAACTGTTTGGACAATCATGGCAATATACAGCACAAAAGTGCTTACATATTATGGCCCTCTCTAGTTAGAAAAAATAATTTTTGCCACTGCCAGGTGTACGAGTGCTGGTTCACTGGGTTGGTGTAATCAGGCAGCCAAAGGCTTTGCTTTGATTTTGTTGTGTTAATGCAAAAATAATTGTTGTAAATTAATAAAATTATCTCACCAATTGTATGTAAAACTACATGCAAATTGTGTGTCTACTGTGATTGTTCTAACCAGTTGTCAATAAGATGCAGTACATGTGAAGGACCTCAATTGTAGCCTAGTAATGTTATAGATATTATACTGATATACTGCAAGATATAACAAGGTATATATATTTGCATTACTTAGCTACGAGATGAATATTCCTGGGGCAGGACTGGTATAACCAGAAGGAGGCTATACCCTGTCCCACTGGTGAAGGTGTGGGCACCTGAAGTCCCACCTGAACCTTACCTAATCCATGCACTCTGACTGTGTGACACATATAGTTGGTAATTTTTCCAATAATAATGTTACAACTGGGTGGGCTGCATTCCCAGTTGATAACTTCAGGTCCCCATTATTAAACAGCTGGATAGATTGGAGCAATGTGAGTAAAGGTCTTGCTTAAGGAAACAACAACAATAGCAACTGAGATACTCGGGCATCAAACTTGATCCCGTGTAAACAGCTGGGTAATTTGTATATATCAATGTGAGTAAAGTTTCTACACACACACACACACACACACACACACACACACACACACACACACACACACACACACACACACACACACACACACACACACACACACACACACACACACACACACACACACACACACACACACACACACACAATGCAAAAAAAAGCAAAACAAAACCTCCAGTAGCTATGCGAAACATAGCTATTGCCGCTCAGTGAACCAGCACTGGGATGCCTGTGCACCACTCAGGCACTTGAGTCTTGTGCAGGTAAATCCAGGGATAGTAACCCACAGGAGGACTGTCCAGGTCTCATGGAGAGAGGCCAGGAACCTAAAGTTCTGCAATGACCCCAGCACCACTAAGCGAGACAAGGACAGTTAGGCATTTACTCCCCCAGGTACCCATTGATTTTACAGCTGGGTAGGCTTCTTCCCCAGTTGACACCAAGCCACCAAGTCCCCATTTAAACAGCTGGGTAGACTGGAGCAATGTGTCCTTGCTCAATGAAACAACAACACCAAAGTGGCTCAACCGGGAATCGAACCTGGGACCTTTTGATTACCAGGCCAATGTCCTAACCACCTGGCTATGCTGCCCCACACACATACACACACAAACATACATAAACACACACACACACACACACACACACACACACACACACACACACACACACACACACACACACACACACACACACACCTACTCAGCCTGTTTGTTATAAGCTGTAGGATCTGAAGAACTGGACCAGACGATGCATTAGTTTATAATACTATCACTGGTGACAAGTCATTCATGTAAATTCTGCTACTCCCATAATTCAAGGAATTCTAAATAACCAATGCTGAACAGCCAGCATGGGATAAACACATAACCAAATTTGCAAACTGAATCATGTCAAATGTATAGAGAACTACACATTGAAAGTAATTGTGTGGATAATAATGTATATGCGTGACTTCAGTTCTCAGTGAAGAAGGACATTTACACACTGTAATAGACTTCAATAGTGAACTGTATCAAATTAAGTTTGTTAACTGATTTATTAATTGTCTGAGCTAAACACTGGGGATCATTCTAAATGTATAGTAATACATCTCTTCTTGTGTTAACCACCTGATTATACTGTAGTTATCAGCTTAATAAGTTTTAACTACGTGCATTAGGAAATATTTTAACTGAGGTGAGCAGGCACTAAATCCTGCAGATCAAACAACATACTGTAGATGAAGTAGATATAGAAGTGGTAGAACAATCACATTACCAAATGTACAAGATATTGCAATGATAAAAACGACAGAATGCAACCAGACCGGCATCCTTCTTGCATTGCATTTCACTACTTTTATGAAAATAGGCAGGTACCCTGTAGCACCAGACCATACAAAGGTGATATCCTGGATCTCTTAAAACAAGAGTTGCCTTAAGCATTTTATCTACTGGTTTAACTGCAGCTCGTTAACTGAAGGATGAATGTTCATGACTGTATAATTATGATGTCCTGATAAACCTAAACACATTACATTATCCTCTTTTAACAATGAAGAGGTCCAGTTACTCAATGAAATGTACTTTGCTACACAACAACGTGACAACATATAGCACAAAAATGTAATTTATTGTATCACAATAAATTGAAGTTAACATGCATGCTGTAGATATTGCAATATAGCACTATATGAACTTGCACATAATTTCTGTGACCTAAGTGCACGCTATAGCGTAAGGGTGCGCTATGATCTAAGCACGTGAAGTACTGTTGAGATGGTTTCAAGTATTGTGTAATCAACAAACTGGTTTACCAGGTTTGCGGTCACGTGACATGCCACGTTCTTGAAAGGTGAATGGCCTGGTTAAAGAAAAGTTCCCACCCACCCGCCCACTATTTGGATATAAATTAGATATATGTGCACATATAGGCATGGTTGCTTGTACAGTACGTATAAGGTATACAATTTGTTAGAACTTTGGTTACTTATTATTTATTTTAGCTAGGTGGTGACTGAGGATTGAGGGCAGATGAATTAGATGCTAGTTATGTAGCTGTAATGTGTTATGCCAATGTTAATGTTCATGACATAGCTTGGTCTGTCATTTTGGTTGCTGGTGATCGATTGCTGCAGTTTGATATGTCTTAGTGGTTTGCTATCATCACTTGCAAATGCTATGTTCATTCATCTACCCTATTTATGGAAGAACTTACTGCCCGCCCTATGATTTCCTCAGTTGCCCGTTATTCATCCAAACTCATCCTCTCTAGATCAGATATTATATGATCTATATATTGTCATGTCATGCATGATCTCATGTAGATATAATCTTACTTGCTATTATGGTATCATTATATTCTTGTTGCATGATTGTTGAACTTGTGTATTGTCACGTACACTACTGGCTTTGTGGGAAAATGTTATGTGATTAGCATTAGGAAAAAGAGTAGGCAATGCAGAGCTTGGTGCGGTGGAAGGGTGGATAGCTAGGTTAATAAATGTATTATATATATGAGCACATATGTGTAATTTAATCCTCTATAAATAATGGTGGTTGCCACTATTCCCAGGGGTGGCCCCCAGCAACCAACATGTTAATATGTACTTCGAACACAAAAGCTAATTTTAACACCCCCCTCAGTTTCAGGTTAAGGCTAGTCAAGTTGTAAAAAAATAGTTTTTAACCAATATTACCTATATGAAATGTACCCCAAAGATGTATAAAAGCATGTAGGTGGATATGGTAATATTTCTAAAGGTTTCCAAGTTAGTTATAAGTTTAGCAATTTTTCATTTTCAAGAAACAGATATACGTATAACTTAAATGTGTAACTATGACCATGGCTACTTTATTATGCTTAAATACTTTTACTACAATATTAATGTAGCTAAATGCACGTATATAACTGTAATTGTAACTATATACTGAAAGTAAACTGAAATGCCATCTTAATACTGAAACAATTAATTTAGTGTCTTGTAGCTACGTATAATATTATGCTATGTCCTGTTTCTTGTTTCTGGATGTCTACATTACTTTTGAGTTCAGTAATTCTACTAAATGCACTGGTATATATATACATACAATACTGTGATTACATTATGTTGTACAGTGCACATGCTTAAAGCACTTGGAAACTTTTTAAAATGTGTTCATTGATAGTCTACCAAAGGCTCTCGATACTCGCGATAGTTGAAAGTAACTTCCGGAACATTGCAAAGCTCAAGACTTTGCACAGTTGACCTGTTAGTGACCCATCTTTTAACAGTTTTCACACTTTGTTGTATCTTGTACCTGATCACTCCACCACACATGTAAGTGATGATGTGGTACAGCACAATAAGAGCAAAATGAACTGCTGCAGTGGTATTCACAACATGCACAATGTTCATATTTGTATTATTTAGTGAAAAAATGTGTAAAGTTTGGAGGTTTAGAAATATGAGTTGTTCTTGATAATTCTGGTATTTGCTTTTAAAGGGATGTACCATGCCAGTCATAGCACACATTATTGCTATGATAAAATTGCTTACTTTAAAATACACAGTTGTACTAAGTGTGGAAATCCCAAGGAACACTACACGTATCACTAGCTGAAAACCAGTCCAGTAGTAAAATTTGTCTTTGTATGGTCCTTGGTAAGCATCCAGGAAAGGCTTGAATTTGTTGATACAATAAAATCTTTGTAGAGGTCTGTTGAACAACAGTATAATACTGAACGGCACTTGTAATAGGAATATTAAGAGACATGTTGTAAACAAAACAATAAATCTCACTCCAAGTAGTGACACATTAGCATCTATTGACCACACTAATGTATACTGTTCACTGGGTAGTTGAGTGATGGCGGAATAAGAGAACAAGACACTGGATACTGTGTGAAGGATCTTAGTATAAGACAACAAGAATAGTGTAGCAAGAACTGGTAGTGCTCTACGTGCAGTGAGCCTCTGTATTCTAGTAGAGTATCGACTTGTTATGATGAGTAATGTAGCAATGAAAATTAGATATAAAGGGAATGCTAACTGTAGCCACATCTTAGCATAGTCATCCATACCATTGAAGAAACATATTTGAATACCCAAATCAAGATTAGCTAGTGATGTTAATGTATTGGATAATGTTAACTCATTAAACAAAGCTGATGCATTAATGCCAGTAATATTTACATACAAAATAAAGGCATTAATAGTTCCATCAGTCACTGTGAGGTTTAGAATAAAGAGTATTAAGACCAACACAAGACCTGCTATTGCCATAGGTATAATGAGAAACAGGTAGTAATTGGGACAGTGTTGACATTTATTAGAAGCAAGAATAGTGCTGAAGCCTTGTTGACATTGTCCGCACAAGACACCAGATCTATTAAATTGACACTGTGAGTTGGGAGTAGATAAATTCAAATGTGATGGATGAGAGAGACAGTAATGGAATGGACATTGCAGAGAAATTTTATATATGTAAGACTTGTTGTAAGCTGTGGTTGATATCCAACTGTTAGCTGGGCGTAATATAGTTTGGTCATTTATGTTGCAACCTAACACTCCAAGTTTCATAAGTTTTGGATAACACACACATATTTGATTTACTTTAATAAATCCAGGTGGACAAGAAAGTGGTCTTATGTAGAATATGTTAAGATTATCATATGAGTCACCAAAAGTTTTCAGATATACTGCACACCAGTTATCATCAGGGAATACAATTGTATTACTCACTCTGGTACAAATGCTGCCAATAACTTCCATCTTCTTGTAAGCATCAACAATGATACAAGGTGACACATACAATTGTACAACATCAGATTCAAAATCAATTTTTACTTTGGACTTGTTGTTATGTTTTTTGACATAAATGTACATGCCAAGTGTTTGTCCAGGATATAAATAGCCCAGCTGGTTTTTGCTACAATCAGTATACGTGTGTGTACTAACATTGTGACACAAGCAAATGGTTTTGTGGTCATAATTTTGCTGTGTCATATTGTATGTACCTGAACTGTTCACATATTTTATGTACTTATTATTGACATCAATTGGTATGGAATCTGCAAATACTGAATTGTTTACCCAATGGCAATCTTTTATTGGAACATTGTTGTAACAGTGATAGCCAGTGTAAAAATTATTATGAAAAATGACCGAGTAATATTTGCTCTGCTTGCCAGATAATAATTTGATACTATAGTATTGAAAAATACAAAATGGAAAAGCTATTTGTTTGATTCCAAAAATTGAGCAAATGTGATTTTCATAGAAAACTAACTCCCCCCCTGCTATGATAACAAATTCAACACACTCTTCACATCTAAAGTCTATGATGTTATGCGCTATGTTATATGAAAAGTTTAATTCTGCTTGGTTTATTGATATCACACTAAGGGAATTAAGATTAATCATTGTTCCAAAAATGTTCTCAGAAAAAGTTATCTTATTCATAAATGATAGAAAAATGTTGGATACGTAAATTAAATTCATCTCATTGTTTGCACTGTTATAGAAAAAGTTTGAATTTTGTAATACAAGGTTTCCAGACCATTGACTTGTAAATTGTGATTGTAGCAACTGAGAATTACTGTTATTGAGGAAATAACATGTAGAGAATTCTGCATTTGTATTTGACAGTGATATTAGTACATTGTTTAGCACATTATTAAAAAAGAGACAATTTAAAAAGCTAAACCATACCATATCTGTTGAATTTACAATTTCTGCATTACTCCTCACCAATGCTCCATTGCTCGCTATGTTATTTATGAACTGGCATTCATTAAACTGTATCATTGCTTCACTGGCACTTTTTAAGTACATAAAATGAAAAATAAAAGCCGTGTCAAAATAGCAATTTATTACTTTACACTTAAGTATTTGTATTGTTGCTGTACCACTAATCTCAGAATATAGTAGGTGACTGCTTGACAATAGATGGCTAGTTACTATGTTTGCTAACTGCAGCATCACGCCATAAGATGTTTGCCTCACATTTAAGTTTATCAAACTAACAGTGTCACAGTAATCTCTACTAAAAGGAGTATAATGATTAATAGAGACAGTAGCATTATAAACCTTTGTTGTTTTTGTACTTGGTTCAATATTATACATTAAAATTCCATAACATAATATGTGACTCAATTTGCCTATGATGTTTACTGTGATCAAAGCATATGACGGATGACAGGGATCACCTTTATGGATATGCAAATGGTTTAGGACAACAAAGTTGCACTCCTTGATGAAAACTGCTGCACTTTCTAAACCACCATGTTGTAAAACGAATTGACTAACACAGTTCTGAATCACCAACTTGGATATTATCAAGTTAGTAATTTCAAGAAATGTAATAGAAACACCAGCAAGGTATTCACACTGGATGACTGCATCAGGTGTTGTATTATTAGTAATACTATTCCCAATGAGTGAAATGTTGTGGATGTTTTGTATGATGAGAGAGATGTGAAGGTGATGTATTCCTGGCAGGAAGAGTAGTTGAGTGTTAGAGGTGAAGTATTTGGTGGTATTGAGCAGGTAGTGCCGTAGGTTATGACAATGATGACATGTAGTGTTAGGATAGTAGTGGTCATCAGGTATAACATTGTAGACACTACCAGTTGCAATACTTTGGAATGATATCAGCAGTAACACAGAGTAACAACTCATAATCAATGACATCTGAAAATTTGCACTGAGGTTGCTTTATCTATAATAGTCCTCACTATTGTGAAGTAAACATATATCCCATTACATGCAGCATATGGTTCATCATTACATATTATTATACGTACTAAATACACGAGAATAACTTTTAATGTATGTATCTCACAGTTATATTGTATTGTAAACTACAGAGGAGGGAGGGAGGGAGTCTAATTTGATTATGGTTCAAAATTACCTATAGTTAAGTTGTCGGTGGAACATAAATAAATTTACACTTCGATTGATGGTCTCCTTAGTTTTTATTGTAATGATCTCTACTAGCTTGTAAAATTACTAACACTTGTATGTATACACATGATTGACATGAATGTTTGTATGTGCATGTATGTGTACAACTTTGCCAACCTTGAGTGCAAAAACTAGCTGTGTACATAAATTCTAATAATATTTAAGTTATGTATTGCTTGTATCACTCACATACCTCACGAATACTGCACTCCACCTGAGAAGAGTTGTGTATAGGTAAAAAATGGCTTATGCATATACAGCTGTACTTCTTGCATGTACGTACAAAGGTTCACAAAGTGTTCTCTGTAATTTAATATTTGTCTGCATGCACCATTTATGTGTAATAGCTGTACTATGTAAAGCAACAGTTAAATAGATGTCATGATCAACATCCTTTCATTGCAATTTTAATTTCATAAAATGTTTACATGTAGATATGTACGCACCAAACAAACACCATGCTATACATGCATTCAAAAATGTGAAAGTAGATGTTTCCATGTAATAAACAGTGCTAAAGATTAAATTGTAAATATTAACTAACTACAGAGAATCTGAAATCCATTATGTACATGGCTGTGTTGACCTTTTCTTTCAGTTTGTATATACACTTCTACTGTATACAGCTACACATAGGTCTCATCCCACCATGATGAAGGTTTTTTCAACTACATATTATCTTTTTCATATAACAAACCTGAACTTTTCCTGTACACAGAATGTTGTTAACCTAGAACTTCAGTGCTCATGACTTTGACAGAAACATATTCTATCCATCATCATTGAGTGTACATGTGTAACAAGCGTAAGGAAAATAACAAGCTAGTAAGGATCACTATAATGTATAAGCAATGGAGATCACTTAGCTGTTTTCCTATTAATAGCATGTAGGTGTATTGCTATTAATAGCATGTAGGTGTATTGCTATTTATGTTGGGTAAAGGGTATAGCAGCAATTCAGGTGATAATTTCTCTTGTTAAACATGTCTTGTCTTTTACATTAAGTGCAGCAGCTTTCTGTTCAACTGCTCCTTCAAGTTTCCAGCATAGCAAAATACATTTAAGAAGACTGTCTGGTCGTACAAAGGAACAGGTTTCTGGGATAGAAGACCAGCAAAGTGATTATAATAATGGTGGCTTCCTAGCCCAAGCTAATGAAAATTGAACATATGTATAAAAGGAGTCAGGGATCCACACTCACTGCTATTATTTTAATGGTCTCTAGTACCTTACACAGTTTCTATGTGGACTTGTTTATTGACTTTTTGCAACAAAACACATCAGTAGTAACATGACACAAATTGGTCAGTCAAATACTCAGTTACAATCAAGTTCCTGTATAATAAAGTAGTTGGCTTTGATAGTGAGGCCAGCCACCCCTAGTAAGCAACTACACTCACAGTAGAGAAGAATTGGAAGATATATACACTATGATGATTTGCCTTTTATCAGGGAGAAATTTCTAGTAGATTGCTATACAATGGGAAAAGTTTGCTGTACATTTCAAATGATGTGTATAAGAGTTTACTATCTTGTAAAACATAGATTCACACCATGTTGTAAATCATAATGATGTCACCATGCATGGAGTAGTATTTTAATGATAGTAATACAATCATTTCTCATAAAGTGGTGACTAATAGATGGCACTATAACTTTGTTACATTTCTTTGAACCTTTACAACTACATGTGTAATTGGGGGACCCAGAACAATGTTGCCAGATTAATACTGAGCTCAAAAAAAGTCCTTTAAGTAGAGCTGTAGAGGTGGGAAGGTGTAGGGTTCAAAGTCATGATGTATTTACCATTTAGTTCTATACAACAGTTTCTACATATCTGTGAAACCTCAAGACTTTATCATGTACCACGGTAGTGGTACATAATAGGGATCAGGCAGAAATTTTTCAAAACACTCTAATAGAACGCACGCCAAAAGCAGCCTTCCGGGCTTTAGATTTTATTTCTAAAACATTCTAGACCTTTCTTTTGTGTTTACAACACTAGCCAACAAGTATTAAAAGTAAGGGAAATGGTTTTAGGTGTTTTTTAAAATTTTGAAAATGGTTAGATTCTCCATCTTCTTCTTTCTTTCTTGTTTCGCGCGCCTACAGCTCGTAGGAAGTAGATATCAGCCCTAAAAACGTATGGCGTATTTAAAAAACATTCGTACCCAGGTCTGTGTGGTATTAAAATCTTCCCTCTCTAATGCGATTGCGAGATATAGAGCAAGAATCACTCTTCGAGACGCCATTCGATCGAGAAGCCATACAGATGATAATATAGAATTGTTTAAAATTCCATTGCTTTAGCTCACAGGACTAAAATGCATCAAGTTGTATCACACTAAACATTAAACATAACTATTGTTCACTGAAACTCGGGTTTTAGACTTCCTTCATTACGAGACAGTGAAGGGGGTGTGGCCCGCACCTCGTCACTTAAACTATTACTGTACGCCTTTCGTGTATACTTTCTATTATATTCTTCAGCTGTTTACCAGCTAAGAGTCGACATAACAAGGCTTGTAAGCTATTGGAACACAATGGTAAATTTCGAATTGAAAAGGGGTGTGTCCCTTCCGTACGCGATTGAAAAATAAAAAGCGGGATACTCCGTATACTCAGCACTTTAATTGGAGTCGACCACGTTTTGTCAAGCGTGTGTTTTACTCGTGTTGAGATTTCGCACCGCTTCGTTGCAGTAAACGGTCACACTAGTGGATTTATCTACTCGTCAAAGGAAAGTGGTATTGTTTACTGTATTGTTAACTGTATTGTTAACTAATTGTTTATTAAACTTATTTATGTAATTGTTTATTGCCAGTTGATATTACAATGGGTTTCTTTATTAAACAATCATGTACTGTTGAACGTATATTTAAGAAGTAGTCCATGTGCATGGACATGAAAAAAATCATGAAACTAGTGGGGCAAAAAAATTATTAATTTTCAACAAGTAGAATAGGGATCAAAGATTTGATTTTGAAAAAAACTGCGTAAACAAGAAGTAATAGGGATGATAATCCACAAAATTCTATGCATCATCAGTTCAAAGCAAGTTATTTGAATAGTGTACACTCAATTTGCGATTCCTATTTCAACTTGTGGTTAAATTTTGTTAAAATGTTGAAATAGGAATCGCAAATTGAGTGTACACTATTCAAATAACTTGCTTTGAACTGATGATGCATAGAATTTTGTGGATTATCATCCCTATTACTTCTTGTTTACGCAGTTTTTTTCAAAATCAAATCTTTGATCCCTATTCTACTTGTTGAAAATTAATAATTTTTTTGCCCCACTAGTTATATATGCACTTGCATTAAATAATAATAATGTAGTTACAGTATGTAAGAATCAGTTCTATTGATGCAAGAAGGAATGTTGATATATTAAAATTGCTGCACTATTAAAAAAAAAACTGCAATGTATTTGTGTGTGTGCACACGCATTAAACTTAACATCTCAGTATAATGCAGGATCAATCTTCAACATCATTCATCACTTCCATTAGGGACTCAAGATATTGATTACAATTATTATTTTGTGATTTCCTGTATACAGATACATAATGTAAAGTAAACACATCAATGATTCACAGATACTTTTGATCACATGTAAGGACAATTGGGACCATATTAATGTTTGTAGTTTGTCTCATTGCCATTGCAGTGGTATTTATTGACCTCTGCAATATAAACTCCATTATACATAATTACATATAAGACATTACATTAGCAATGACAGCTAAAATATATAGCAAACAAGAGGATAATGCTGGAAAAGTTATTTGGAACCAAGTGTGTCTCATTTTCACAAATTTCCTACTGGGCTAAGTATACCATACCCATGGTATGGTGCTGTAAGTGCAAGTATTCATACAGAACAGTGACTGTCCTTTGTATACCAGAATGCATACGATGACTGAATATTTGACTGTTCTATTAGAGTATCTTGTGCAAATTATTGGTTTAAAGATGGGTATAAGTCAAAGGGGTACACTTGTTCCCCACTGTGCACCCCCCCTTGGATCCACCACAGTCTGTTAACTGATTGTCAGTTTTGGCTGAGCTAAATGCTGAGAATAGTTTTAAAAACACATAAATCTAGTACTTAATATGTACGTACATCTTCTTGTGTTGGTCACCTGATTAAACTTATTAACATAACAAGTTTTGAACACATATGTAGGAAATATTATGTATGCTAAATGGGAATAGTTTGGCATACATGTGGCTTTCAGAAAAAGTCTTACTGAAAGCTCAGCTGTATATTATAGGTAATTGTGGAAATACAGAATTTGCTAACTGTAAAAGTTGTGCCAGCATTATAACATGTGGTAGATGGTGACCGTGACAATACTCTATGTCAGATGACAGGTAAGTGTATTAAACCTTGTCCACATTATCAAATGTCAGTGATCTCAGTAGCAATAAGGAAGTTGTTACATGGATGTGCATGACAATAACCATTTAATTTGTACTTCAGCTTGTCAATGGCATAGCTATGACCGAAGTAGGGACTAAATGTCAACTAGTATAGCTGCAAGTATAGACAATCTCCTTTGTTTCATTGCTTTTATCTGTGATCCTGATCAAATGTCTTGTGCTGTAAAGCCTTAATAAATAAACTAATATCCATTTGGTTCCACATGGGGTACTTTGAGATAATAAGTCACTCTCTAGAGTTCCTTGGATACATATACATGAAATTGACAAGAAGAAAACATCCTGACCACCTGGTAGACTCCTGTAAGTATTCGAGCATTAATTGGATGGCTGCAGGTTCAAGACTGCCTAGGTCCAGTCATGGATTTTTCTCCTTTCTCCAGCTTTTCAAACACACTTTCTGTAACAACTTTAAACAGGCTGTAGGACCAGGTGTCCACAGACCTTCAGCACTTGTGCTGTAAAGCCTTAATAAAAATAATAAAAAAGAAATTTCCTTACACGCAGTAACATAATTCATTACCATCACATATGAATAATGCCAGACACATTAGTCACATATTGTAACCGAACGTATGCCCCAAATATCAATGACTGAAATACAAAGTTTCCATTGCTGTAGGAAACCCACTTCAAAAATCCTGGCTACACTCTTGCTATAAGGAATCTCATAATGCTGGTTTGCTAGATTTTTATGTTTTGGCTGGATCCTACCAATAAAATGATTGGGTATTACCAGTGGAAGGTGGAAAAACGTGAATGGGATTGCCTGGAAGGTGAGAGACCACACGCTCAATATTGTTTTTACAAAGTATAACTTTTAATTAGCTAGCTATAGACTTTTTAATTTTTGTGTAATTATAAACGACTGGATTCACAAAATAATGATGTATAGCTAGCTATATGATTGTCTGATGTGATTTTAAAAATTGTGCTACAGTGGTTTTCTTGATCTAGAAGGTGACCCAAGGAGTGTACCCCATTTATACTGGGCAGACAACACAGTTGGTAATCTGGTATGCCCAGGAAGAAGACAGAATTACAGCAGAATTAGTACATATGAGTTAATTATTGTAATTATAAATTTGTTGAGCATATGTCACATAGTCAGTTGTATCTGTGGAATAGACTTGAGAACTTGCACTTGCACACACCACTGTACATGCACTGATTCTGTATCATATTATCGTTGTAACTGTATATTATGTTCTATTGTATCACACCTCACGCATGCGCACAGCTGATCTGTACCTTGTGTATCATTAATCACTGAGATATTTTGCAGACAAGCTACAGACATGTGTCTAAACTGCAATAGTTAAATGATAATCAATTGGCATTTTCATTGGTCAATACTTGTAGTAGATTGAGATACTATAATAGCACTTTAATAGAACAGTATCATTTTAAGTCTCTTTAAACTGCCAGTATATTTGTTGTAACAACACAGAAATAGTTTGTCTCAGATCCAGAGGGGGGGGGGACTGGGGAATTTTGCCCCGGGCCTCAGCCTGAAAGGGGCCCCAGGAGGCCCCACGAAGGGCTCCTTGAATACCTGTTTAAAAGGTCGATATACTCTAATCAGTAGAGCAGTTAGATCTAAATACTCTAATAATACTCTAATTCTTCAGAGGAGCAGTGTAGTAAGCTTATAGATAAGGAGATATGGTTGGTGAGGGGTAGCTATTGTCATTGTTAGCAAATCATGACCTTTTTCTTTTTTTTTTTGGTCTTCAACTTACAGCTTGGGTAAAGGTGTGATTCAGAATGAAAACCTCCTTGCCTCTGGGGCCCCACTTTAACTCTTTGCCCTGGGCCCCTTAATTTCTCTGGGCGCTCCTGCTCAGATCTGAACTTGGGGATTGCTCTCCACAGTCTCCAGACCCTAAAATTGCAGTTTGATGCATGCCTTTGTTTTATTCATTCAGTGATTATTATAATAAATGTCTGACTGTGTTGTCTTTAGGGACCCGCCGATTATGCTGGCATAATTATGAGCATAATAGGTGCCTGAAAGCATTGAGCATAATGCTAGCATAATAGGTAGAATATTTGTGTAATAGTATGAATTCTTGCTTATCAAAATAGCTATCACAGAAAGATCGATATACTCTAATAGAACAGTCAGTAACTCTAATAGAACAATAATCTCCTATTACTACCAATGATCATTAAGTTATTAACTTTGATGATAAGAGCAACTGTACATGTTACTTAACTTCTTTCTCAAGAATTTATCAGTTACAGCCACCCACCTTCAATCTAAACTCTCCTTAGCAACTGTACGTATGTATGTATGTATGTAAATAAATATGTAAATAAGTAACATAGGGTAATGTACAAGGCTGTTGGTGCATGTTACCTTCAGGCCTTTGGTGTGTTTACACCGTAAAGTTTTAAATAAAAAAAATAAAATCACACAGCTGACTGTTCTATTAGAGTATATCGATCTTTTCTGTGATATGCATTTTGACAAGTAAGTTTGTACTTCAGCCACTTGTTATTTATCCATAAACTGTTATTAGCAGAGCGTGAGAACTGAGGCATAAATAATTGGGCATAATTTGAGCATAATAGGTAAGTATTGAGCATAAATTTAAGCATAATAGTAGGCATTCCAGCCCGATTTTTAAATTTTGGAAAAATGGGCTTTTTATATGCTCAATAGATAGAGTATTGATTGCTGATCTCAGAAATATATAGTTTGTTGGGTTGGAATTAGCTACTTTGGCATGCACAGTGCTTAAAAACTGAAAAAAGGAACATTTTTTCTCCGGAGCTCTCCATACATTTTAAAGGGAAAAATGGCACAATTGAATCAGGAAGCCATCTAACAATCTGGACTATCTTGAAACTACAGTTGCTTCTAACTGCAAGTTTGTACATGTAATGAGAGTAACTTCAGATAGTATCGGATCTCAGTAATCTTTGTATGCTTTGTGGTGAGCAAATATGTTTCACCCACTGCACACTTCTCAATACAATGGTGTATACCCATAGGCAAGTGGCTATCTCAAGTAAGTAAAAACATCAAGTTAACAACTTATAAAGGTAAACAACTAAAGTGGAGGTGCCACAATGATGCAACAATACCTAAGGTGGAGTTGTGGTTTCAATTATGGCATTGTTATGCCGACTTTGAAGTGGTTTACACTTTTGAGCTGATGACACAGCCATCAGAAAATTGTTCTGGAGCTGAAAATCGCTAACCCGAGCGAAGTAACTACGCACTTTAAAGTAAGCACCAGTGACTACCTTCCACCCAACAGTACGTTTTTTAAAGTTTTAAAGTATTCTACATACATTGCATGGCTTGAAAAGATTACAAAACAACACAAAACTTACTTATATGTAACGCGCACGATAAAACTAAGATTTTCATGATGATCAGCGTGTGGGCAAACCCCACAGCGAGTTTCATCCTCATTGGAGCTCGGACGACGGAGCAATCCCAAGTTAAACACGAGTTGTTATTTTGTGCCAGGGTTCTATTGGGGAATATACGGAGAATTTTTTTATTTAAAAATCTTGGATACTGGAATGCCTAATAATAGGTAAACATTTGAGCAGTGCAGCATAACATAATAGGTAAAATTATGAGCATAATCGGTGGGTCCCTAGTTGTCTTGCACAGTAAATTACTGTTAAGATAGCACAGCTGATACAATACAGGGAAAAATCATACAGTTTGGTAGTACTGTACAGTAGGGATCATGGAGGTTTGGGCTTTGAATATCACACAAAAACCAACCTCACTTTTCCTTCATAACAGCTTGGCAGGATTGGTTTGGCATAATCAAGCCCATAAATGTCTTCAGAGCAGCCCCAAACCCTTCCAACAAGTTTCTTTATTTATTTAACTGAATTTTTGACTAACTGACTGCCTGACTAATGCCAAGCAAAACTTGACTACGGATAAGGCTACAGGCTTGATTTCTTCACTGTTCAACATCATTTCAGCCCAAGACATGCCTTTTCGCTAACTGCTGCAGCTACAATATATGCATCATGGACCTACCTTGGTCTTCCTTTGTGTCCCATTTCTTTCTCTACTACCATGTAGGCAGGGCCGCCCACAGGGGGGGGGGGGGGGGGACTGGGGCATTTTGCCCCGGGTCCCAGCCTGAAAGGGGCCCCAGGAGGCCCCATGAAGGACCCCCTGAATACCTGCTTAAACGATCGATATACTCTAATAGAGCAGTCAGATCTAAATACTCTAATAGAGCAGTCACAGTATTCTTCAGAGGAGCAGTGTAGCAAGCTTAGAGATATGGTTGGTGATGGGTAGTTATTGTCATTGCCAGCAGGTTGTGACTTTTTTTTTTTTGGTCTTCACCTTACAACTTGGGTCAAGGGCCCCACTTTAACTCTTTGCCCTGGGCCCCTTAATTTCTCTGGGCGGCCCTGCATGTAGGTGTTGATTGGCGATAACTCACAGAATGCCTTCAGTGCTTTATGTGATTACATAGGTGATTCTTGTTCTTTGTTTGTAACACTGTAGAACAGGTGGAGCATATATATATATATATATAGCTGAAAAAGAAGCCGAATGCCAACAGCTGGCGGGCACAACCCCCAACCTCTGAGAGCTAGGCCTTGAATCAGCGTTGCAACCGGGTCACTACTGCTGACTCGGATGACCCACTCGGATAGCAATCCGGTGCTATCCGGCCGGGTGGGTCAGACCCGGATTAATTAAAGCCGAGACGTGCGATAAGAGCTATGTTTCGGGTAGTGTCGAACGAACGAGACTACGTTTTGAGCGTTCGATTCGTGTTGAGTAAACGAGTAGTAAGTTGTGTGATAACTAAGCCGATAAGTTTATAATTTAAAATCAGTCAGTGGGTTTTGGTTCCACGTAGCTACTGCGAGTTTACAGACAGCAATTGGGTGTGGCTTCGTGCATACCTAATATTACAATTTCGTGCTTCACAAAAGTACTTATCCTCCTGCAAGACTAGACTATATGCAACTCGTACAATAATCGATTAGTGGGCGTGGCTCCATGTAAGCTTGCAGACAGCAACGGACACAGTTTCGTGCTACAGGCTGCACTTGCTAATAAATGGGTGCTGCTGAGCGTATGTTTGTAACGTGATAAGTGGGCGTGGCTCACGAAAGAGCTACGTGACTAGCTTTTATAAGTTCCACGTCGTCAAACAAACAATTTCGTTTCTCACGTGATCCAATCCGGATGACCCGGCGAAAATGTGACCCGGTTGGCCCGACCCGGTTTCAACGCTGTCTTGAATATATGTAAATGGTTCACATACAGAAATGAACCTACTGCATGACAAAAATGGAATGACTTATAACCAATCACAGCTTTCTAACTACACAGCAAATGTATATATCAAGGGTGTGTCTTGTACACCCAAGTCAGTGTGTGATATAAATACAGAAGGTCTATCTATTTTCATGAATAAAAACTGCTGACTCTAGCAGTATAAAATCGCACTCAGCATTTTGCATTGCCTATAATGATACAATGCCTTATGTAGAAATGCATAATCCTTCTCTTACGACTGGTCTCAAGAGATGGCCAGAATAGTTCACTTACAATTGCTGAGACTGAGAGCTAAATCTACTATAGTCACTATAAATCCATCAGGCTGCACAACATTGTGCCTTCTATAATTGTTAGATTTGTGAAATAGTATATGGATCCCACACAGCTGATGTGTCACATGTATTCCATTTGTGGTCTAACCATTGGGAGGTATGCCAATTCCTTAACTTTTCTTGAGAAATTACTGAGGTTGCAAATTTAGAGTTTTTGTTGCCTTTGCTACTATGGTGGATATAGATAACGATCTGTTAATTAAGACCCAGATAAGAGTGTTGTTCAGATACTTCTAATATGTGGTCATTCAATATGAGATGGGTGCTGGGATGTTGCTTCCTAGCCAAAAGGCTCCAGACTTTGTCCTCGTTATATAGCATATAGCCAGCTAAATCTGCATGATGTTTGTGCAGTTGATCATGCTGTTATTTGGTTAGACTTTGATGATGTTTACCACCACAGTAACTCATACTTGAATGGTTGTGCATCAACAATACTTGTTTATTTGTATGTAATAGCTACTATTGATAACTACATGTGACACCTTGCAATATACTTTAATTGTTGTACCATGAATGTATAAGGTTCTAGTGTGACTAGCTAACCTTTTATTGATTAGATACAATGTGAGTATTGAATGATAGAATCATTAAACACATACAATAAACAATCTATAAATTGGTTTGATATATCAGTTTTAAAGACCTCATTACTTTGCAAAGATCAAATGATCTTAAGAATACCATTTTCTAGCAAGGACTTTTACTCAAAAGTGTTTATATACTGTCATATGTACATAGCTATGACAAAACATTGCTTGGTATGTACTGTAGGTGGTCTGGTCTACACTTTTATAGGTAGCAGTAAAAATATATTTATATACAACTGAGTTTAAGTAATTTAACAATTAATTAGGTTCCTAGAACTTGTTTGTTTACCCTTCACACATAAGTGTGTGCAAACACAGCAACCATTTGTTGTAGTCATGTAGCAAGTCTCCAGGGGATGATAACATGTTGAGTTTAGACTAATGTGAGATCATCTTGTACAAAGCCCACTGTGCTGTGCTTATATATCTATTATGGGTGACTGTGTTTGAATGTAAGCACCTGTACAGCATCGTATCTCCATCACACAGAATTGGGATATAAACAAATACCTTGCAAGTTGTGTGCATATAAGTGCATGGCTACCAAGCTTTGTGCACCTAGTGACCCTAACCACAACTAGTTGATATATGGTTAAGGTGTAATATTGCATACACTGTCAAGGAAAAATGACCCCTGTGTGCTCTTTGCAAAGGTAAATGATTGTTATTATAATAGTTATAGAATACTGGAAAATGACCCATAAAGTGATAGTAGTTGCTATTGAAAGATGTTTTTGTGATGAATGATAATTATGTTATCAATGGCTAAAGTGTTCAGTTTGGTTTGGGTTGGGGTTTGTACTCTTGATTAGTACACAACAACATGTACCGATCATGTTAGTGTGTGGCCCCAACTATAGACATTGGGTGACCTGCAGTTTGAATCCTGGGGTTGGAGGGATTCATACTTTAGTTTTAAGGAAGAAAATCCATCCCTCCTGGAGGAAGATGATCCTGACTAGACAATGGGTGACCTGCAGTTCGAATCCTGGGGTTGGAGGGATTTTTTTCCTTACTTTGGCCCCTTTTCTGTTACACCTTATCAGTTATAAGTCATTAACTTGAAACTAGGTTAGGTAATCCTAAGGCTGCAACACATGTGCTGTCAGACCTTCAGTGCTGTTCACTGTAAAGTGTTAATATTAAATACTTTAGGTTTAAGGAAGAAAATCCATCCCTCCTGGAGGAAGACTGAGTGTGGCCCCGACTAGACATTGGGTGACCTGCAGTTCGAATCCTGGGGTTGGAGGGATTTTTTCCTTACTTTGGCTCCTTTTCTGTTACACCTTATCAGTAATAAGTCATTTAAGTCTTAGTCCTTGAAATTAGGTTAGGTAATCCTAAGGCTGTAGCACATGTTGCTTAAGTGCTAGTCACTGTAAAGTGTTGATAATAATAATAATAATAAAAAAATAATAAGGTGGTTTGACCTGTCTGTTAATCCCATTCAAATTAAATGTCATTATTTACAGTATATAACCAGCAAACACAAAATTTAATAATCCTAAAATTCTTTTTAATTATTGAGGAACTAAGGAAGGTACCTGATTCACTACAGTACCATATAGAAAGAAAGTAGCTACATGTGTGGGAATATTTGGCTAAACTGCTAAACCTCATTGGGTTAGCAAACTACTTGTATGTTGAATGGAATGTTTTGGCTATTCACAAATGGAGTATTTTGGCTATTCACAATTTTCATCGTCATTAAACTCATACCACATCAAAAGAAAGAACGATGCTAGACATATGGCAATTGTGTTATAAATTACATAATTACAGTGTGTACTGCAAATATTGATTACTGGCAAGTGCAGTGGTCATTTTGCTTAGCTTACAGGTCTCATATACTCTTTGTAAGATGTTTTGCACAGTAAATAATAATATTGTTCTTTACTTGTGAAGTATATATGGTGCACAATGCATGAACTTCTGCAACCAATCACATTTTTTACCCCATCAGGATTTGTGTAAGAATTACAAATATTTTTATTGTGGTTCTACGTAAGTTTCCTGACATAATAGCTAGTGAATCCATGCAGCTATTGATACACTACCACCATCTTTACATTATAGCAAGCAAATAATTCATTCCTACCTTACCCGTCCAATTGCCACCAGTAATTTTGTTGCTTTTTGTTTTTGTCAGCCCAATAATTCTTTAAAGATAAAAGTGCTGTGCAATGCTTTTATGATTATGGTTACGCTTGGTCAGCTGCCAATCCATTGCAGTTAATATTGAGATAATGGAAATCAGAGCACCAACTTGTGTGCAAATATGCCTAGGAGGATAGGAAACAGCAAATTTATTTTTGGTGGTTTTGGTGACAAAAGGGTATGTTACCTTAAGTGGTTACTTATAAACAATATACATGTAACCGACATTTATGCACAGTTTAAATAATACACCAACATCCAACATAGCTATAGCTACGTAGCTCAAAGTAACCCAAAATTGAAACTTTAGTGCAGCAGTATTGTTATTTTCACCATTGTCATTATATCATATGTGGTGCTTTTGCCTCAGCATAATAAACTAATAATTTTAATAAAAGCTTACTGGACTTAGACCAGAGAGGTGCCTTTATGCATGTTGCAAAAGATAAAGTGTCTTTATCATGGACTTGAAATTGTAGCACATATAGCTTATGAATCATATGTTAAAGTTGTGGCATACTGATGAAAAAGCATGGTATATCACATGCAATGGGTAAAAAATTATGACTTAATTGATAGACTCACTAACTTTAATAGCAATATTTATTTTGCATGTACAGAACTAATGTATGTATACTTGCAGGGGCGGATCTAAGATTTATAAAGGGGGGGGGGGGGGGGGGGGGGGGCTAAGGGGTCTGAGGGCATGTCCCCTAGGAAAGTTTTGTAAAATAGGGAAACATTTCCTCATAAAATGCATATTTCTGCCTGTAGATATTTTATATACTGCCTTTAGATATGCATGCATGGCTTTCTGCAGGATTTGCTAATGGAAAGGTTTGGGTAGGTTCAGACAACCAAATACATGATGCACCCTCTCACAATTGCATGCATGATAGAATAATAGCATTGAAACTAGAAAATTTTGAAATTTAAATGATACGAGATTGAATCTGAGAGCATTTTCAATGGAAATTGTGTACCTGAATTAAGTATACCAGTACCGGTAATAACTACACAAGTAGATGAACAAGCCTTTTAAACAGACCAATGTACTATAGGCACAGGCAGATTTGGAAAAGTTCCATAACAGAACCAACTTTTATGCTTACACTGAATGTTCTATTAGGGTAGTTAGGTGACTGTTCTATTAGAGTATCTCAATCTTGTACACCTCCAATGTTGATCCGGGCCCTTGTTGCATAACCTTTGGCATAAATCCACGTTTATGAGTAGTTGTTCATATAACTATGCTAAGACAAAATTTCATTATAATCCTCAACATATTGATCTAAAAGTGAAGGGGGACTTCAGCCCCCAAAGCCCACCCCCTAGATCCGCCCCTGACTTGTGTAAGTAGCTAGTTTTCCAGCACTAAGTCAGCTGAGTGCGTAATGTAATAAGTAGCAAAACAGTTAAAATATACATCTCCAATGTTGCTACTATTAATGCATATGCCATACACATATCCATGAAACTTAGCTACCACCTTATGCACCACTAGCCAACTGAAGTTTCATGATCACATCACAATTACTAAGAAGGCCAATCGTTTTTTAGCAATTATTCAAAAATCCTTTCAACATTTCAGCAAAAACACATATATTTGGCCTGTGTTGGTAACATTGTCTGGGGAGCCCAGTATATCCTTGAACAGCAAAATATAGAGAAAGTGCAGAGAAGAACAACCAAGTTGATCCACGACCTTCAGGATTATGCATATGATGATTGTCTTGATGAATTAAACTTGCCATCACTAAAATAATGCAGGCGTCGGGGGGATATGATAATGATTTATCAACTGCTACATAATAATCTTAATGTAGATTCATCAGAATTACTAACCAACAATAGTTCATCAATAACTAGGGCCTAAGGGTCAAAATTACAAACTATTTAAGCCACAATCATCTACAAGAGTGAGATCTTCATTTTTTACTGTGAGTGCCATTAATGATTGAAATAACCTACCTCATCACGTAGTTAGCACACCCTCATTGAATGACTTTAAAAATTTGTTGGACTATAGCTGGTCTACTTTTTAAATTGTTTGATTACTAATTAGTTAATTATTGTTGTATAATCTGTACTGTTTTTATGTTGTAATTATTAATAGACAATATTTTTTGGTAAAAATCAGGCTTTACAGGCTTCTTGAGCCTCCTTACCTGTACACTTAATACTAATATAAATATATACTTTAGTATATACTAGTGTATAGACTAGTAGGTCTATAACATCAGCATAACACGTGACCGATTACTTCCGTTTCCGATAATGATTACTTACGTCAAGTTTGACTTACGTAGAGTCTAGCTCTAATTCAAGGCAAGTGATACAATTAAGTAGAGAAAAGAAGGATGATGATTGTATCTCCAGGCATTTTGTCTACCTTGATAGTCGTCTTATTTGTGGTGAAATTCGATGCAACTTTGGGTTAGTGTAATTAATGTACACCGAGCAATTTTTTAATGGCCGGAGTTAGTTAGCTAGCTATATATTCGATAAAACTTGTCTGCTGACTTGTGAATTGTGTGCTGGTCGTCGCATGTACTTTTAGCAAAAAATTAGCGAATCATAACTTTGTCAGCATAGCTATGCTGCTGCTGCTGCTGCTGCTGCTGCTGCTGCTGCTGCTGCTGCTGCTGCTGCTGCTGCTGCTGCTGCTGCTGCTGCTGCTGCTGCTGCTGCTGCTGCTGCTGCTGCTGCTGCTGCTGCTGCTGCTGCTGCTGCTGCTGCTGCTGCTGCTGCAATTAATTACTAACGTATATAACCATCTATACAATATGTAGCTAGCTATAGACTCTGTGTGCATAATTCAGCGTTTCTTTTTCCTAAAGTTACATCAATGTAAGTTACACAGTTAGTTAACTTTAACTACACAGAAAATAGTAAGAGGCAAAGCCAGGTGGAGTGTTATATTGGGCAGAGTCGAGAACTGTGCTATTTTTCCATTTTGCAAGAGTGGCGGTAGCTTCTAAAAGTGGGGTTGACGCGAAGTACCACTACGTACCTCGGTTAGGTTACGGGTACGTACGTAGTATAGATGGTTACTATTAGAAAGCTCGAGAGTAGCTCAGCCGGTGTGTTCAAGTGCATTATCCATACTGCGCGAGTCATCATTCTAGAGCTCTAGCCGCCCGGCCAACATAGAAGTGGTTAATTAACTGCTAGTCACTCTGTCGAGTCCTAAAATTTGTTGTGCGACTATAAAAGAGTCTGAGACTATGTTATAGTCTGGGTGGGCGGCTATCGTGTTTAGGTAAGAGCGAGGGTGGAAGCCATGGTGTGACGCTGGGTCGACAAAACCACAACTGAGCCTTATCGTGTTCACCTGTCACCTCGCCTGTCACAGTGACAAGGCACTGCAACGTGAACAGGTAATACTTATTTTTTAATCAGCAGGACCCTCCAGGGGTATAATGCTGATGTGCAGTACAATTACAATCAAACACAGTTAATTACATGATTAGTCAGTGCTAATTTGTTTCAATAGTAGCTATCATCACTATTCCATTCGGGTACAGTTCTTGGAAGGAAGGAGTACTTATATAAGTCGATTCTGGGTTGGTCGTGTTATGATTAACACTGGCCAGTTGCAGTGCAGGCACTGATCCAGAAATATATCAAGGCCTGGGGTGGCTGGCTTTATATATTTCAGGTTCGGTCTTTCACGAGGTCTCAGCTACCATGCATAGTACGATGTGAAGAGCAGGAGTAGGCAGAGTCATAGCTACTTACGTGTGATTACATTGGTCATAGTGCATGTGTAAAGCACACACATACCCTTGCTACCTTTAGGGGATCTAGGGGCTTCCCCACAAAAAATTCCCCTTCTGAAATAGAATCTGGGATTGGTTTTAGCTGTCTTTGACTGAAAATTATAAACCAGTCTCAGTAGTTTTTCTTCCCTAAAACAGTAGCTAAAAGCCTAAGAATGTTTTCAGGTTAATTCTCCCACTTGTATTTAGGTAGCTAACCCTATTGTTCTAGCTAAGTGTTTAAATATAACTTATAATGTATGTATACGTAGTATAACCATTTTGCATTATTTTATGTGTGACATGTTTGTATAGTTGCGCTGTGTGTGTGCTCTGGTAGGGTCTGGTACTTGTTACCAAACAACCTTTAGGCCATGTCAACTTGATTAGTTGTTTCACGGTTCAACTGACCTAACTTTATCATGTTTGAAAAATTTTCACAAGTGCATGGAAAAAAAAGCTAAAATACAGCTAGAAATGAACCTTGTGTTTTCCAAAGTGATACTGTTTGCCTGCAAATATCTTCTTAAAACCTAGCTAGCTCAGAAAACACTATGGCTGCAAATGATTTGCCATCAGTACACCACGCCCCCTTACTTGTATTTTGTTATCTTTCACTCATTTTTGTCCTGATTTCCGTTAATATTTTACTTATGCGTATATACCAACCTACTGACCCTATACTCTTGAGACTCTCACCAGTTGAAATGGCCTTAGTGAAATTTGTACATTAACTATTGTTGTATCATCACAACTAAAACATTGCACTATAAAGTTTATAAATGCAAAAAAATGTAATGGAAGAATAGCTCTTGTCAACTCCTGTGAGAGTATCAGTCAGTCAGTCAGTCAGTCAGTCAGTCAGTCAGTCAGTCAGTCAGTCAGTCAGTCAGTCAGTCAGTCAGTCAGTCAGTCAGTCAGTCAGTCAGTCAGTCAGTCAGTCAGTCAGTCAATCACTTAACTAACTAATCAATCAATCAATTGACGTGTCATACATAATTGTTGATGAAAGGAATGTGATAATGTATTCAGGGGCAGATCCAGATTTTCAAAAATAGAGGTTCTTTTCTGGAGCATGATTTGTAGCTTCAGTCTACCAAGCTACACTGTACTTAGAAGGTAAAATTGCAGTAGAAATTTTAAGTTCACTGTAGCTGCTGTGGTTGGCAAAAAGGTACATCTCGGGATGAAGCGACATCAAACAGTGAAGAAATCAAGCCTATAGCCTTATCCATTGTGGAGTTATGCTTGGCTGGAGGTACCAGGCAGTCAGTCAGTGAAAAATTTTAAAAAAATTTAAATTTCATAAAAAATTGCTGGATGGATTTAGGGTTGCTCTGAAGAAAACATTTTTGGCCTTAATTATGCATAACCAATACTGCCAACTGTCGTGAAAGAGAAATGAGGTGAGCTTTTTAGGGTGATATTTTGCCCAAACTTTCATGATCCCTAATATACATGCACAGTATATGGTATTTCATACCAAATAACCATTCTCCAGCAATGTCTCATTGTTAACTCTTATCATTAATTTTAGACCTTTAACACAATGCAACTGAAGCCTTTAGAAGTAGATGTCATAGCTTAAAATATAAAGCAAGAATTATTTTTAGAGGTGCGGATCACATATGAAGATGGTGTAAATGAGTATTTTGCCAGCCACTACAATTAATATTTGTTCTATTTCATCAAAGCTCTTAAAGAGGGAGGGAGGGTTCCATGGAACCCTTTGAACCCCTCTCCCCTAGATCTTCCCTTAGTGTCTTGCTTTGATCTGCTTTGGTCAATGTTTTTTGCTGTTTGAACTGGGAACAAAGGAAAAACATAATGCAGTTAGCAACTACAGTTTTGAAGTGTGCGGCCAAGTGTACAATGTGGAAATGTATAAAAGTATGCTTTCATTTTGATCTTTTTACCAAAGTACAATAAAGCACTGTAAATTATAAATTATGACTAGACGTTTTCTAGGCATGCAAGAAGACTATAATACTGTGGGTTCTGGTCACAGTTATTAGCTGCATTTGTTTAACTGCAGTTTATCACAACTTGGAATGCTACGATGGCAGTGAGAAAACTAGTACATTGGAACCTCTCTTATCCGGACCTCACATCTGGGTGCTCAGACAGCCCAAATTAATCACATGGCTTGTAGTCTGTTAAGCATAATGAAGCTTGTGTTAGATGAAAGTAGCCTAAAGGTTGCTGTATATCTGCTAGGTAGCTTGTTTATTCTACTAATAATAACTACCACTTGTTTGATAGGTGACAACTCATTTTAAAAGCCCAGCGGAGTGACCATGAGTACTCTGTAGTAGTGCCATTTCCCTCTGCCCACTAACTGAATAACATTAATTCAGAGGCACTAACTGATAGCAATAACACCATTACTTGTATTTAAGTCAGTTACTTTAGAATATTAGCATGCAATTCTTAGTTACGGACATTTCTGAGATACAGACAGCCAGACTGCCAGGATAAGAGAGGCTCCAATGATTAGCAGAAGGGTAATTTGCAATGATTAATGTCGAGTTATCACACGATTTGAGATTTGTCACATCCAGAATTTACTTAGTAGTGGAACAGAAGGATGAGGATAACAACTGAGGAAGGCTTGCTACAGTGTATTTGAGCAATAGGCAGTTTGTACAGCTATCTAATCATTGTTCACAAATGTGGTCTGAGGTGTGGTCGAACAATTTAACTGAGTCGTATGATTATTGTAGTGGAATTACAAACATTTGTGTGCATATGTTAATTTCTATGGTAAAGCTTTAATTGTTAGAGGATATTGCTGAAATCTAGTTAATTGGTGGTAATGGTTGTGATACAAGTACATAGTGTGATTAAATTAGCTAGTCCTTTGTATAGTATTGTAAGTTGTGAGACATGTCTTCAAATATGTAATGCTGGTCCCTGCAGCTCAGAAAACATGCTAGACACACTATTTTCCCAGTTATAGTTTGAGTTACCCATCTTGCAGCATCCTTTCAATAGTTCAGGGGCAGATCCAGGGGGTTCTGAGCTTTCCAGAAACTGGTCAAGTATATAAATTATTTAGGCAATTAAAATGATTTTGCATTGATTTGCATTGATTTACATTGATTTGCATAGGTATTAAAGGTTTAGATCAACATACTCTGATAGAGCAGTCAACTGCTGTACCTTAATAAAATAGTCACATTGTGTATTTTAAAAGTTATCAAGACTCACGGTAGTGAGTCGCGCGGCCAAGAAACTACAAAGCGCACGCCCAATTAAAAGACGCGCGGCCACTACTGTGAGTTATTTACGTGTAGGGCCGGTTTCACAATATTAGTCCTAAATTACACAACATCTCTCAATAGATTGGTATTGCGTTACGTGATAAAAAAATCTTTAGGAGTCGTCATCATCATCATCATCATAGTTTTCTTGCGACCTCGCTAAAATAAAAAAGTAACCATCGCAAAATAAAAATAGGCGTATTTCACTTTATTTCTCTACCTTATGTTACAACTACTGTCACGTTATACCAGTCAACATAATCGTGTTTGTATAGTCCATCTAGCACTGACATTATCTAATCCTGGTTTGCCTATATGCGTATTTTCTTCAATCAAACCTCTAATCCCTACAATAACTTTTAAAGGCACGACGTGGACACAAACTCTAATGCCTGATAAACAAGTTGTGACAACGTGCTGAACCGTAAGTTCCCTAGGGATGGCGTACGTTTTAAGCAGAAATCTTTTAAATTCCATTTAGTGCCACACCCCAATGCGAGCGTTTATAAATCGCCAGTTGTCTTATGGTGTGAAGAACAAAATCACTAGCGAAGGTGCTTTAAGCATACTCTTCAATTCTCTATTTACATGTAATTTTAATAGATTAACCACAAAGGCCGATAAGGTGAATACAAAAGGTAACAAGCCTTTAGGGGTTACCACCTCTATGTAGTGTTTACCATGTAGCTTGTGTTGTGGCTTTCATTAAGTATTATGCGCACACAAATGGTGCAACAAAATTTTTTAATGGATTGCTCGAATGTGGTTGGTGGTGTTGTGGCTCGAATGTGGTTCGTGGTTTGCCAGTGACCATGTATGAGTTGGGGTTGTTCCACACAACTTACACAATATTCAAATTTCATGATGGCCATGAACATTTCTTGCCATATGGTAAACATACAACAATGTGTAACAACGTTAATCAACATCACATCAAGACTTGACTAAAAGTAGTTCCAACAATAGTGATGATTTCTTGTATATATGTCAGCATGATGATACTGAGACCTGTAAAAGAATAAGCAGGCACTGAAGTTAACCTTAAATTAAACACTCATGCAACTGACCTGGAACATTGGTCGCAACACCAAAAACACTTGTTTCGATATCTGATGACACAATCCAGCAGGCACTGATTTAAAAGAGAATGTACAAAAAATCAATATGCCGGGCTGTATCAATAATAGCATGGATAATCAAAATGAACAAAAATTATATCCCAGGCTAAGTGAATGAATAACATAACTGTTGGGTAAGCATGTCAAACCAGAACATTAGGACATTAGTCAAACAAAAGTACGCTATCACAACTTGGTCATAATACAATGTTTGTACCACTGGACTTCACACTGGTTGCCCAAAAATTGTGCCATTCCAGGACAACAGCATAATTATGAAACAAATAGTTACTACAACACAGAAGGCTTACTGTTGTATTGTCTACACTGATATACCATAATTTAAAAACATAACAGGTAGGCATTAAATACAATACACTTAACATCTGGGTACAAGGAAAAATCACTAACATCACAACATGTAAACTGACCTAGAAATTAACACCCTTTATGCCACTACAGTCTACACTGGGTATTTGTTTGAACCCATCAACACTATACCCGATACATCTGAGTAGACTGACCTGAAAATTCACATCACTAGTATACAGTGATAATTGATAACTACAAAAACAACAATTGCAATAATACAATTCTTCTGTACGTCAACTGACCTGAAATTCATGACACTCGATACCGAGACCTGTAAAAGAATAAGCAGGCACTGAAGTCAACCTTAAATTAAACACACATGCAAACTGACCTGGAACATCAGTCGCAACACCAAAGACATCTGTTTCGATATCTGACGAAACAATCCAGCAGGCACTGAATTAAAAAGAGAATGTGCAAAAAATCAATATGCCAGGCTGTACCAATAAAGGATGGATAATCAAAAAATATATATATCCCATATGCAGGTTAAGTGAGTAACATAACGGCCTTCGTTAAAACCCGGAACGGACTGGACCGGACCGGACCAGAATTTTATTGTTGAGGAGCGCGTATCCAACTAAAATAAATTTCGGTGCGCTTGCAAGGGATACAGGACGTGGACTCTGTTCTTCATTTGCACTCAGGGCACGATTGTCTACTGATATCCAGAGTGACTGATGGTGATTTCGAAGCAAATATAGTCGTATACTGGTATATATACAAGTTTGCGAAGCGGAAACGTAGCGTATTACAAGGACTGGATACTCTCACCGTAGCTAACAATGGCGGCGACATACAAGCTAGCCAAGACTGGTCATAGATAATATAGCTAACTGGACTGATCTGTATACATACCGTACGCAAGGAAATTTAAACTTAAGAAAATTTTGACTAATCAAACCCGATTCGTTAAATTCTCTCGCGTATAAATTTCCTTGCGTACGGTATGTAGATCAGTCCAGGTATATTATTTGTGATCAGTCTTACAGTAGCTAGCTTGTATCTCGCCACCATTGTTAGCTACGGTGAGAGTATCCAGTCCTTGTAATACGCTACGTTTCCGCTTCGCAAACTTGTATAAATACCAGTAGCTATACGACTATATTTGCTTCGAAATCACCATCAGCCACTCTGGATATCAGTAGACAATCGTGCCCTGAGTGCAAATGAAGAACAGAGTCCACGCCCTGTATCCCTTGCAAGCGCACCGAAATTTATTTTAGTTGGATACGCGCTCCTCAACAATAAAATTCAGGTCCGGTCCGGTCCGGTCCGTTCCGGGTTTTAACGAGGGCCGTAACATAACTGTTGGGTAAGCATGTAAACCAGAACATTAGGTCATTGGTCAAACAAAAGTACGCTATCACAAACTGGTCACTGATAATTGATAACTACAAAAACAACAATTGCAATAATACAATTCCTCTGAATCTGAACGTTAACTGACCTGAAATTCATGACACCTGTATCTTTGTTCTTGCATGGTCTCAACTTACATATGTACCATGATCACATTCAACTGCTAGTGGATAAACCAGTATGACCAGATGGCCTGCAAAAACCAACAAGCAGGTGTTAAATACAATACACCTAAAGCCTGGAATATGAAAAATATTATATAAGCATTATTCCACACTGATATAGTAATAGATTATAGGACGTTGTGGAACTTGCCTAAACGTGTAAACTTGAACATGAGGACAACTGCATAATCTGGACACTTGGAATTGTCCAATACCTGATGAACAAGTTAGTACTAATGACATTCACTTCAACATTTTATCCCAGCTGGGTGAATCTCTTGTAACTGAGTAAAAAGGTGTTTATTTTCCACCTGCAACCAAAGTTCTACATTTCGATCTGTGGTTGAGTGTACATAAACTGACCAGGAAAATCAGTATGCCATAGCCGGGGTATGGAAATGGTTCCTTTCCTTCTGTTGTGACATTACATACAGCTGACTGGTAAATGATCATCGATGTCCCCGTGGACCCCAACAATGAGTATATCAATAACTTCACAAGTTGGAATGAATTTCCTTTCAACATGTGGTGGAATGAATTTCCTTTCAGCATCTGGTGGACAGGTCCATAAACCCTATCGCACAAACACGGTGAATCAGTGTGTGGCGATGTGACACGTTACACAAACTTCACTCCTCGTTTCGTTAGCATTCAAGACCGGCATATATCATAGAGTACCTCGATCAGTATTCTTGACTCTTACTTCTTCAAGCGTTGCTCCGGCAAGCGATGTAGTTTTTCACGAGGGGCTCGAGTTTCTCATTAAAGTCGAGCCGATTAAAGTACGCCTCACCATCTAGTTACATTCTTAAACCATTCAATTTAAAACCACGTATCACGAGTGTCCGCTTAAGGTAATTAGGGACTTTCCACGAGATTTCCCCTAAATAGATCACGTGTTAGTTGTCAATCCGGTGGATTCTGGTGGTATACATGGTTCAACAATGCGGTAAGTGTACATATGCTGTCAATAATTGTTTGTGCACTGCTAAACTAAGTTATTTTTGTGTGATAAGCATGCTTGAGGAAGGGTCTGGGGGACAACACTAATGTTTTGACAGTAGTTGATGATGGCCAGGCAAAGAACTGCGAGAAGAACTACTGTGATAGTGTGATAGTAGGGAAAAATTCCCACCCCTATAGCTCTGCCTAAGGGCATTATCTACAGCTACTGTATTATGTTGCCGATATGTACATCCGGGCCAAGAATAAAGGTGAAAGTGGTAGTAAGGCTCAATCCTATTATTCTGCTGAATAGGCAAGGGAGTCTGGGACTCTGGGGGCATGCTCCCTCAGGAAAGTATAAGTACTACAACTTTTTTCTTTTAATTGCTTCATCAAGTATAAAAATTTCAGTCAAAAGGTGATGATCGAGGCTCTGGTCTTATGCACTGGTTGGAGTGGTTGTATCGATACTGCACTGTGGCAACCTTGAGGGGTTAGTGCTGGCATTATCCTTGGCAATACTATTCCATCTCCCCGAGTCTTGATGATTGAGTCCTCCATTCCTTTCTCTGCTGCTCCAATCCTGAAGTTGTGACCACAGTCAAAAGGTGACGATCGAGGCTTTGGTCTTGCATCTATACTGTACTGCAACACCCTTGAGGGGTTAGTACCGGCATTGTCCATCACAATACTGTTCCATCTCCCATATACAAGTCTTGATGGTTGAGTCCTCTATTCCTTTCTCTGCTGCTCTAATCCTGAAGTTGTGACCAAAATAATAAAAAAATGGTTATAACATGATAAATGATTATGGTGATAACAATTACAAATGTATTTATAGCTGTGTAGCAACTGTAAACTAATTAGTCACTTGCAAATTTAATTAGGTGTCTGAAGCATTTAACATGCACAGATATGAGATATATTCGTCACATGCAGGCAGTAAAGATAGATTTACTCTAATAGAACAGTCATACTACACCGTAAATTCATACTTCCGAATTTACGGTGTTATGAAACAATCATTATTATGTATGGATTTTACTGACTCCAAGATAATATTCTGCATTAATGTTAATTGCTCATTTCCAAAAAAATTACCTTTTAAACCAAATGTAGAGTCTATCACTGACAAAAATGAGTGATATCCACCCCAAAAACACCTTCGCTGTAAAAAAGGCGCGCCCAAGAAACTACAAGTACCTGGAACCCAATGTAAAAAAACAAAAAGAAAACAGCTCAGCTGAAGTGAAAAGTAACTGGTAACTTAAAGAGCTGATATCTGAAGTGGCCAAGAATACAATTACTAAAGTTTAATCCATGCAAGAACACCTTGGCTATAAAACAGGTGTGTACATGAAAGTAACTGGCAACTGAAATGGCTGATATCTGAAGCGGCCAAGAATGAATGGTCATATACAACTAATTCAAAAATTTAACACTGAACCTTTATAATTCAGCTGTGTTCTATATTCACTCTTGCTGCATCGTAAAGTAATTTCTTTTAACTCTAATTGGCTGGTAATTTGGCCGCCTTTTTTTGCTCTATTATACTGACTATTAAAAAAGGCAGCCAAATTACCAGCCAATTAGAGTTAAAAGAAATTACTTTACGATGCAGCAAGAGTGAATATAGAACACAGCTGAATTATAAAGGTTCAGTGTTAAATTTTTGAATTAGTTGTATATGACCATTCATTCTTGGCCGCTTCAGATATCAGCCATTTCAGTTGCCAGTTACTTTCATGTACACACCTGTTTTATAGCCAAGGTGTTCTTGCATGGATTAAACTTTAGTAATTTTATTCTTGGCCACTTCAGATATCAGCTCTTTAAGTTACCAGTTACTTTTCACTTCAGCTGAGCTGTTTTCCTTTTGTTTTTTTACATTGGGTTCCAGGTACTTGTAGTTTCTTGGGTGCGCCTTTTTTACAGCGAAGGTGTTTTTGGGGTGGTTTAGTTTACCTGTATCAACACGTAAAAATAGTCTAGAAACATAAGGCCTGAAATTTTATGCCCCCAGAATGGCATCCATGTCTGTTGTATGCTTCAACTTTGTATAACTCAACTTAGCCTGCTCCTAATCCTATACAAGCATAAGCAGCCCATATCAATCAATTCCAATCCTAACATATAATATGTTTAAAATGCCAGCTTTGATTTATGGTGAAAAGTGCTACCAGATTCAATCTCAGAATACATAATTTTCAAAACTTTCCTAGGGGAGCATGCCCCCAGACCTCTGCCATTAACCAGTCTTCTGGTAAGTTGTTTGAGTTCAAATATTATTGTTAAAATAGGAGCTTAAAAGCATCGAAGTATCTAGTTAATATTGGTTTTTAAAGCATCTACTGTACTAGTTTTAATGCAGTTATATCAGTGGTGTATACATACTTTTGAACTTTTGTAAGGGGGACTATGGTAATTGTGACCCAGTCTGGGAAAACCTGTCTTATTTTAAAGTATTGGTTTTAAGTATTCAGTGTGCTGTAGCTCGCCAATGGTTAAGGCTATGTGTACCAAATTTCACACGTTTTACGCCAATTCCTTACCTTTCAGAGCATCCACCCAACAGCTAAGTTTCCTGTCATTTTAGAGAGTTTTAAACTTGGTGTTGACTGTATCAGGTGAGCTCCAAAGGGGTAGGTGGTGGGGGTGGGGGTGGAGAAGGGAAAGAGGCTGTTTAAAAATTAAAAAGGAAGGTGTAGGAATGAATTAGGCCAAGTTGTGGGTCACTAGTCAGGTCTCAAAATTGAAAGGACGTTTATAGCACAGAACTTTATTCAACACCACAGAGCTTTACAGCCATCCCCAGGCTGGCCAGAGCTTGATCCATTAGGGCCCCAGACTGCTCATATGGATTGCCACTGTGCTTGGAAAAAGCAGCCAGCAAAAGCAGACCACTCAAGTATAGCTGATTTTGATTATGAAATTTGATCATTTATCCATGTAGCTTTGTGTTCTTGGTGAAAAATCCAATCTGCTCTCATGGGTGATGAGACCAGTTTTCCCAGAGCCAGTCACAATCAGCAAAGGCATAACTACCTAGTTATACCAAAGATCATTCCTCAATTTTACTGTTGAATTTTTCCATCCAGGCCTTTGCAGAATAGTTTGAAGCCATAGGAATGAAAATAAATAGCAAATATAAGGGCGTAGGAGACGGTGCGACAAGTGAGGCAAGAGCCTCACCACATTTTGATCCAATTTTTAGAAATATCCGGAAATCGTATTACTAGTGTTGCAGAGTATAGCATACGCATACTTTTGACATATGCTAGAATACGCATCGGTAAGAACCGGTAGGATTCAAAACTCAAGGACTGTTAGGCGATATAAGTAATCGTTTGAGGCAAGAAAGCCTTAACCTTTACAGTCACGCACGAGGGTCATGCAACTGAATGGTTTTCGATTAACACGTAGCGTGATTACCAGGGAGGGATTCCCCAACTCAGCCAGGTGCAAGGCCGCCACGTGTAGAAGGATTTCATTGTCGAAACTGGCTGTTAAATGGTCGACTCCAATGATTGGAGAAGAACCTCACCACCCAGCGATTTCTTTTACCTTTTCCCAGTGCGAGTTCGGACAGAAGACGGTAACTAGTAGCAGGGAAATATGCCCAGAAATGGTCCAAAATGCACTATCAGATTAGCTAAAATTCAAAATTTCCTAGGGAGGCATGTCCCCAGACCCCCCTAGAATTTTTGGCAACTCTTATAGTACATAATTTACCTAATATAATTTAGGCTATACGATTGCACGAGGTCTTCAGAGACTTGGATTTGCCTTACCACTTTAAAATTTTCTCCTACGCCCCTGAAATACAAAAGGATAAAAATAGTCATCATTTTGGAATGAATAAGGAGGGTATCTATTATCTATGGTACTGGAGAGGCAGTGTTTTGGCATGTGGTTTTAAATGGAGGTAAATGCCACTAGCATTTTGCAATAAGTGTAATAATTCAATTTGGCCAAACAATTCTATCAGAATGTTGCCCAATCATTTACAATATTTAATAAAATATGTCTATATGTACATACCCACAAACTAACAATAGCCGTTATTGGTTTAGCTAAACCTGAAGTCACTAAAGCTGCTAGCTGAACTACTAACTCACTAGCTTTGCTGTTGACTACTGCAACTTGCTTGTCACAAGTAGTAGCTAGGTGTCGTTAATGGACTTTTAGCAATTACAGAAGGCTGATTTTTCAAATCTTTCCTGTGGGATATGCCCCAAACCCCATTGTGAATCCATAATGTGGTTTAGAATATAGGGTTTGGAATATGCCCAAACTCCATATTCCAAACCCCTATGAACCTATACAATGGGGTTTGGGATATGTCCCAAACCCTATTATGAATCTATTGTTCGTATATAGCCTGCATGCTGTTGACTGAGATTGCTCAGTAGCTAACTACATAGCTTTTCCTAGTAAAGGGCCACAGCTAGGGATTTGTCTCAGCCATTTGAATACCCATCCCTCTTGGTTACAGTCCTATCGTAATAATGAATTTCAGACATTAATTAATAATTAATTAATTAGTACAAGTGTATGGTGTTTTACTGAAGACAGAATTTAGTTGAGTATTGTAAGTGTACAGCCAATCAACTTTATAACCATGAACAAATTTTGTCATGTAATTACATCATCTATATAATTTTAGGTCAATGTCCAGCTCCAATCAATGGAGCACTTCAGTGTCCAAATGGAGCCTTTGCCGCATTTGGAGATAGCTGTACATTCTCCTGTAATCCAGGTTATGAATTACAAGGGCCTCAAAATGGAGTATGTTTAACGGACCAGACATGGAGTAGTGGGCAACCATCTTGTGTGCTACTGAGTTGTCCTGATACAATTACCTTTCCAGATGGCGATGTTATTTATGTGCGATGCCGACGGACATATTTAGCTCGATGTAGGTTCTACTGCATTGAAGGCTATGTGGGTGAAGATGTCATATACTTGTGTAATGTAACAAATAATCCTGCTGTGCTTGACTGGGTACCGATTGGCGGAGTACATAGTTATTGTCACCCAGGTTTGTTTTAATGTATGCATTCATTGTGTATATTGCCTAATTTTATTATGGTTTGAATGCAGCCAACACACACACACATACCTACATTTGCATGTTGATATTAATATGTCTAGCACACATGTATGGTATCACTACAATGTTTTGAATAACTTAGCAAAAAATAGTGTGCAGTAAACATAACAGACATGTAGGAAATTCAATGATTAATTAATGCAAGATAAATTTTGAGAATTTTGCCTGAAAAAGTGTATGGGAAAAAGCAAGTAGATTTAGCTTTAACCAAGCTCCTGTATACTAGAACCTTAACCAATCTGTATTCAAAGATAATATTGACACGTGACTGTGTAGTTTGATATGTTTATAAAATGTGACTTTTGCATAATATTTTGCATACGTAGTTGTTAACTTCTTTCTTAATTTTTAGTTGAATGTCCAGCTCCAATCAATGGAGTCCTTCAATGCTCAGGTGGAACTACAGGAACATTTAGGGATAACTGCACATTCTCCTGTAATCCAGGTTATGAAGTACAAGGCCCTCAAACTGGAATGTGTTTAGCTAACCAACTATGGAGTGAAGGATTGCCATCTTGTGTACCACTTAACTGCCCTGCAAGAATTTTAGTTTCAGATCATTCAGTCGTGTCTCTAACAAACTCTGCATGTACTCTTCCATATTTGTCACGATGTCCATTATACTGTATAGATGGCTACATTGGTGATATTGTCTATTATTTGTGTAATGTGACAAATGATCCTGCTGTGGTTGATTGGGCGCCAATAGGTGGAGTGCATCACTCTTGTCGGAGAGGTTTGTTATGATGTTTGTGCCGGTAAATGTGGATGTCAACTGTTCTTATTGTCATTTACATAAATCATGAAACATACAGTTATGTGATTATTACAGTTACCTTTAACTTGTTAAAAAGTTCTGATATAATAGAGATTGAGTTAAAGGTTGCCAGCTTAAGTCATCAATTACTTTTCGCATCCATTACATAAATATATGAGCTAGCAAGTGTTTTTATAACCGGAAACAGTCAATGAAACACAAAAAGACCACAATAAAGTGTTACATATTCCACACATTGAGTAATAAATAAGATGCACAGTCAATGTTTACCACATACGTAGGCCAACATTCTAGATGATAAAATTAAAACACCACCTCTAAACGGTGCCTTATACACACAAGTACACAGAAAAATTTGAAATTTTTGACTAGAGTAAAGACCATAGCACATTGATAAAAGGTACTGAAACAAGCTGGAGTAGTGCACGATATTAAATCAATAAGAAGTGTTATATTCTTACTGTGCATTTCCATTATGGTATCTTGCATGAACACAGTAGGGATATAACACGTTTTATTGTGATTTAATATCGTGCACTACTCCAGCTTGTTTCAGTACTTTTTATTGATGTGCTATGGTCCCTAGTCTAGTTGAAAATTCCAAATTTTTCTGTATACTTGTTTGTTAACTTTTTTTGTAAATAATTATTATGACTGGTGAACCCACGAATACCGCATCTGAAATGGCACCGCACCCCCCAATTATTGTCTGAAAAGTGAAGTATCCATTACGCTTCGTTGTCATCTATGTTCAGTGTGTTACGCAGCATTTTGAATCAAGAACTGTTCAAAAAGCATCTCTGCAATCCACGCATACCGAAAGAAAGAACTGGTGCAATGTGCCCCAGTTATATCAATTATCGTCTGAAAAGTGAAGTATCCATTACACTTCTTTGTTGGTTATGTTCAAACCATTACACAGCAGTACGAATCAAGAACTGTTTGGAAAGAACCTCTGCTATCAAAATAGCCACTATGAAAACATATGGACGATTTCTGTTATGAAGGGAAGCCATCATGTGCTACCACCAAATCAACACTTTTTGGTGTCAGCAAAGATGAATGGGACACAAAGGAGGACACTGGTAAGTCCATGAAGAATGCACTGTATGTACTGTGGTATGCCAAAAGGCACCTGTCGGGCTGAAGCGACGTCAAACAGTGAACAAATTAAGCCCGTAGTCTTAGCCATTATGAAATTACATTTGTCTGAAGGAATCAGTCAATCAGTTACTCAGTTACTCAGTCAGTCAGTAGAAAATTCTATTAAATAATTATTTTTAAAATTCCGTAGCAATTTGTTGAAAGCATTTCGGATCGATCTGAAAACTTGTTTGGGCTTAGTTTTACCTAACCAGTACTGCCTCATCATCGTCAGGGAAAATTGAGGCTGGTTTTTGGGTGATGGCCACTCCTACTCCTTTGTGGTCTCTACTATACAGTACTATCATACTGTATGATTTAATGATTTAGTATAGTATACGTAGTAGTCATCAGGGCAAGCCTGCTCGCCTGCAGCTATTTTGTGAAATGAACAACATGTGTAATAGAAATAAGCTATCAATGTTCATCTGCTCTCACCCATGTCAGCAACATATCTTGTGCTAAAAAACAGCCAATATGTTTTCTTTCAGTACCTGATGTAATTTTAAAAACTCATAATTTTGGTTGTGATTTATTAGGCCTTTATTCATAAAGGCCCTAATTTTAAAATCTTGGATAGATAAATGATATACAAAGGGCAGGAAACTGTCTCTCCAATCAATCAACCAATACCATTACATGAGGCTTGCTCATGAGCAGGCTAACACAGGTAGGCCCCGGCCGATTATGCTGGCATAATTTAAAGCATAATAGGTGACCAAAAGCATAAAGCATAATGCCAGCATAATAGGGACAATATTTGAAAATTTAATTAGAATGCGCAGTATGCACACCTGAAAGAAAGCAAATAATCACTGCCAATAGTATTATACGTGCATTTTTCATATTTATAAACACATAATATAACTAATTAAACCGTTTCTTTGCTGGTTATTCACACTTTGCAGAAATAGGATTGAGGTGCTCTACTAGAGCAGTCACTACTCTAACACAGCAGCCTGGAAAGGCTGATGTACTCTAATAAAACAGTCAATTCTAGAGCATAATCTTGATTTGAAAGCATAATTTTGAGCATAATAGGCTTAATTTTTGAGCAATGCTCAAAAGCAAAATAGGTAAAATTCTGGGCATAATAGGCTGGGGCCTAAACACAGGGTTAAGACTCATGATCTAATGATTTAAACTAAGGTTTACTGTCACTTTAGATGTGTTTAATAGGGATTTATGCATTATAGTGAGTAAAATTGACTTAATAGAAAACCAAAATAAAAACAATGGAATTTTACCAAAGTAGAAATTTTGACATGATGGGAATTGCATATATTACAGTCATAGAAAAATTTATCTTGAAAATCTATACACCTAATTTCAGAGCATACATAATTTAAAAAAATTATCATATAACTGGGGGAATTTGACTTCAATTTCAAGATTTTAGTACTTATAATAAGTAAGTATCCAACTTGTTTTCATATCATATTTGCAGAAATTTTCATGGTACATAATTTTCACAGTTTTTGTAGTTAACGTATGCAGCATAATATTCATGATGTGCAACATTTTTTTGCTAGTGCAATATGACATAGACAATGACTATTTGACTATGACCAGCAGTTTCACCATCATTAGCTGCTGTATTGATGGCTAGCTACTAAGGATATGTGGAATCCCCAGTTAGAGAGATGATGAACTGAATTAGAATGTGAGGGACCCCTTCATGGTAGTTCTGTAGTAGGACAAAGCGATTGCTGGTCACGACCATATTTGTTGCCGACGGTAGTTGTCTCTTGATTGCTAAGCTTGATATATTCACAACATTTCTTTCCTTGATCATCCCAGCTGTTAGTGGCACTCAAAATTGCTTTCAGCTCAGTTTCTGACGACACAATCAATAGTAGACTACAACATGCTGCTTGGCGAAGCACTTGGCTTGGGTGGATAAAAGTAATAAGTTATATTTCTCGTAGTCATTGTGCAACATGAGCTCAAACACATGAGATGAGGTAAATGATGCATGAAAATTAAATTGTAAAAATCCTGTTTTTGGTATGAAATCATGAAAATAAAATCTTATTTTAGTATGCAACTGTGAAAATTTCATACTGAGAACATTTTCAGGCGTACAGTAATTGATTGATATCCGACAGATGGCACAAGTGTCATAATAGTAATTGACTATACAAAACTGATAAATGTTTTTGTGAACATTTCTCTATAGTGCTTTTCCATTAACCCACAAGTGGAGCAGAACAAACTGACCAAAGATACGGAACAGAAATATTAAACTAAATATTGCTCATTGTTGTACAAGCAGCTCACATGACAACATATCTCTCCATTCCATGGGTTACTGAACACTGCATGCATCTACCAAATTTACTAGTGGTTTGCATGTTAGCATATTCCCTATGCTCATGTTCAAATGTGCATCATAGAGTACGGTAGCACTGTATATTAGAGGTCATGGTTTTTTGGGTTTTCTTGCCCTTCAAAATCACTTGAAAAACAGCCTCAGTTTCCTGTAAAACAGTTTTGCGGTATTGATAGTCCAAAATGTCTTCAGAATGATTTTCCAACAAGTTTCTATGGAATTTTAAAAATTCCTAATTTTCTAACTGACTAACTAACTAACTGACTGATGTCTTCAGACAAGCATAACTTGACAATACATAAATCTATGGGCTGATGATGAGAGATGTCTTATTTTGTTAAGACAATATAAAACATAAGCACAGTGGTCTAGACTCATGCACTGATACCCACAGGGTGGACAGTACAGGAGCCTTGGCAAGACTTGCATTACAATACAAAAAAGCTAATTACGGCATGCAAAAAAGTTCAGTTTAGGCAAACCGATAGATTTCAGTTCGGGGAGGCTCTAGAATTAAAAATCCTGTATGAGTAGGAGACAGCAATGTGAGCAGCCTACTCTTACAGTCTTCGTTGTCACTTCACAAGCATTGGCCACTTGGGCAGGCATAAAATGGCCTTAACAGCCAATCTTGATGGAAATGAGATTAACAGATAAGCCAGAAAGCTGGAGGTTATTGTAAACAGCTATATCAATCTTCCATCTGAGCTCTAGCAGCCAAAAGATGTTGCTGGGTGTTGGTGGAGATAGTTAGTTTGAACAAACAGATGGAATTATTGGAAACCAACACCAAGTCAGGCCTACTAAGGATGGAGGAAAGATTGGTTGGAATAATGCTAGGAGGGTAGACACTAGCAAGGTATCCTGGAAGGTCAGCATAGTGTTTTAAAAAGCCAGGTAAATGTTGTTGGAGTCCATGAATGAGAACTGTAAGACTGAAGCATGTCTCCAGGTACATATACTTGCCTTGATCAAGAGCAACAAGACATCCAGCCAAGATACAGTTTGTTGTAGGTTGGGGAGCTTGACAAAGGGCGCATTTAGGGCTAGTAATGATGTTCCACCTAGCCAAGTTCATAGGTATCACTACCAGCACATAGCAAGAAGGACAGCTGTTTCGCAGGGAGGCAATACTTCCACAAAGGACAAGCTTGCTCCAGTGTAACAATATCTAAAAATTTATATTAAACAGTAAATGTCTCAAATTTGGATTACCAAATAATCAATGTGAGTACAATGTAAATTATGGTGAGCATGGCTCTTGAATGTAGCAGAGTGAACATTGGCAACTGAAGTCTTAGCAGAAAAGCAAAAAGCAGTATCTAAAATAGTAAAAATAATTATGGAAATATTATGCGTGGCAAAAATCACCTTTACAGAATAGTCTTCCTCTATTCAGCATCAATTACAGCATTTAAAACAAGAAAACATTTACAGGCATCTGGTTATTGATTTTTTAAATAAAATCACCATAACTCGAAATTTCGTCTCACTGCTTGCCTTCCTGACCACAGTCACAAGGCTAGAGGTCAAATGAAGCAGCGAATGGCCACTATTTTATGCCACAGCAACATACTCACTGGTGGGATGTGTTTTTTGTAGTTCCAACGAAAACCTGCCTTCTGTGCTTTGCCATTCCTTTCATCTTCAATTAAATGGTCATCTTATTTTTCTTCTCTTCATGGAAACTATACCAAGGCATTGCTTTTCCCTATCGACACTTTCCTTGAAGGAGCGTATTTAGATGCCATGAAACTATTTGAGGCACTTAATGGACTGTAGCAGCTAAGGTGCACTTTTAAAACAATTACTCAATGATCAAAACATGCCACAATAATGATCTAGCTCTGTAGGAAACAAGGCATTGTACCACACCAATTAGCTTGATCTACTGGGTAGGTGAGTAGTGGGATTGAGATGCTCTAATACAGCAGTCACAGCCACACGTGTATTTCATAGCTATGTTCTAACAAAAAGTTAACAAACTAGTACAATAAAAAATCATTAATGAAAAGTAAAGTAGGATTCCAGCATTAAAAAGCAGTGAAACAAGAGAATAGTAGCTACGAAGGAAAATCCCTTGTTACTTGGTATTGTAGCAATGTGGGGTGGAAAATCCCTACTTTGGTATTACTCCTGCCAAGTAGAGATTTTCCCACATTAATCTAGCGATTTTCTCTCATAGCTACAATCATCTTTTTTCTCACTGTTTTTTTAATGTTGGAACCCTACTTCATTATTAAATGAATTTTTTTATTACGCTAGTAGGTTATTCAGTTCACGCTCAGTTTGTTATACAATTATCAGCCTTAATTAACTAAACACAGACAGTATATAGCTAAATGCAAACTATGCTGGGGAGCAGGGGCATAGCAAGGGGGTTCCCAGGGGTTTCAGTAACCCCTTTGGCTTTTACACACTACTTGAACATTAAGAAATTGAAACTTCAGGTTCTAGAATCTGGAATCTATCATGGAACAGGACACATTTTAAATGTTAAAATAATAGTTTCTAACATACATGATAGTCATACTTATAGCATTGTTCTGAGTTATGATTTTTGTGAAAAGATCGAGATACTCTAATAAAATAGTCAGGTAATATATACTACTCTAATATAACAGTCATTTAGCTGTAGTGGAAACCCTTTTCAAAATTCTTGTGTACACCCCTGGGGAGCACACCCCAAACTCTTAGTTTGGTATGCTTGTGTAGTAGTCAGTTAAAAACAGCTGCATGGTTATTATGATGTGGTATATGGTTATATCTCAAGAAAACCCTATATACTGGTATGCTAAGATAACATCCAAACTATCTGCTTTATTTTATAATATTTGTATTCCAGTCTTTCCAGAAGCAAGTTCTTACAGTGATGGTCATGGGTCAGTAATACTAATACTATCTTGCTTTTAATAATTTGAGCTTGTATATATACGTAGAAATGCATTGAAATGTTTTGCAAATAACCTGGTAATTGCTCTAAACCCAAAACTAGCTATAGCTACACAGCAGCAATACAACAATACACAATTGCAAGCCTAGGAAACTTACGACTAATCTATAGCCTGATAGTTTCCTAACACACATGTACAATTTAGTATGGTATGTATGTTGTTATTAAATTATGTATCCTTTATTTTTAGCTGAATGTCCAGTTCCAGCAAATGCTGTGCTTCATTGTCCAAATGGTGCAACTGGCATGTTTGGGGATAGCTGCATATTCTCCTGTAATCCAGGTTATGATTTACAAGGGCCTCAAACTGGGATCTGTTTAGCTGATCAGACATGGAGTAGAGGATTACCGTCTTGTGTACCACTCAATTGTCCTGCAAGAATTCTGCTTTTCAATAATTCAGAACTGTCTCTAATAAATTCTACATGTGCTCTAACATATTTATCAAGATGCAGAGTGTATTGTAAAGAGGGCTTTATAGGAGAAGATGTAATATACTTGTGCAATGTGACAAGTGATCCTATTGTGGTTGACTGGGTACCAATGGATGGAATACATCATCAATTATGTCAGAGAGGTTTGTTATTATTTTTGTGGCAATTGTGTGTGTGCAGGGCCGCCCACAGGGGGGGGGGGGGGGGGGCAACTGGGGAATTTTGCCCCAGGCCCCAACCTGAAAGGGGCCCCAGGGGGCCCCATGAAGGGCCCCCTGAATACCTGTTTGAAAGATCGATATACTCTAATAGAGCAGTCAGATCTAAATACTCTAATAGAGCAGTCACAGTATTCTTCAGAGGAGCAGTGTAGCAAGCTTATAGATAAGGAGATATGGTTGGTGATGGGTAGTTATTGTCATTGCCAGCAGGTTGTGACCTTTTTTTTTTTTTTTTTTTTTGGTCTTCACCTTACAACTTGGGTGAAGGGCCCCACTTTAAACTTTAACTCTTTGCCCTGGGCCCCTTAATTTCTCTGGGCGGCCCTGTGTGTGTGTGTGTGTGTGTGTGTGTGTGTGTGTGTGTGTGTGTGTGTGTGTGTGTGTGTGTGTGTGTGTGTGTGTGTGATTGTCATTACACCTGTAGCTACACCGGGATATAGTAAATGTTCCATGTATTTAGCTATGTATATTCAAGTCTGCCATGATGTTACTCTTTTAATCAATTCAGCATTTTTACTTGTTTGTTTAACTAATGCTCTTTACCTAGATCCAGTACATGTTTTAATGATCAAACAAGTCAAGCATACACTGTGCACCCTAAAATTTGACAATATTAAAGAAGATTTGCTGGCTTGCTGGGTTTTGAGTTTTTGCTGTAATTGGTAACAAAATTTCTTTGCATATTACCTGTATATCAAGACACACGGTAGTTTGTCGTGCGGCCAAGAAAGCCGGCGACCACACCATGAGTATATTTACAGGAAGAAAGAAAGCAGCTTTTTCATGTGTGCATACCCCCATGGCCCCTTCTCCAAAGCACACCATTTTTACATTATAGCTGTCCTCCAAGTAGGGTACGCCACACAGAAAATTTGATTAAATTCGCAACAGCCATTTGCGAGGTATGGGCGTTCACAATTTCGTTTTAATTTCTTCGTTTTTTTCTTCTTATGCTGTACGGGGGGGGGGGGGGGGGGGGGCTACGGGGGCTTCGATTTCTTTTCGCACACTTAGCAAAAATTGCTATAAAATGCAAATGTGTAACTCGATTGCCACGATCTTTGGCACAAATGAAGAGCGTGTAACGGTGGATTCACGTACTAAGTTTATTGTGAATCTGAGTAATATTCAAGGAGTTATGAGCGTTTATTCACGTAAAAAAAGATCAAACTTCTGTCACGGCTACAGGGTAAACCAAGTATAGAATTAACTTGAAAATTGGTGTATAGATAGGCTGATCATCATAGCAGTGCCTTTTGATAGTTTGAATAGCAATAGAGTTACAGCGACAAAGTTATAAAGCAAAAACTAAGCATGTGTAAAATCACGGGATCGAAATACTCTAATAGAACAGTCACCGCGGGTTAAAAAAGGTGTACAAAAAATGTCGAAAAAAAAACTTACCAGAGTTCGAACCAGGGACCTCCATACCTAACACCTGCATCCTTAACCACTGAACCACTGCTATCTTGGCTGATCTCCTTACCTAATTTCTGATTTATAAATGAAATTTCTAGTTGAAATCTGCTCAAATCAAATGTTTGAAATTTCATAGATCTACCAATAGAAGTACTAGATTGTTCTAGAATATTCTATGTATGTTCTATTAGAAGTCCTCAAAAAAAATGTGCACTCTATTAGAGTATTACAACAATATTATCAAATATTAAATTAAATCATGCAATGAAATACATTTATAAGTCTGTCTTCAATAATCTTATTGTATCTACATAGAAAAGAAGAAATGTGAGTAAAAACAAACCTCAAAGTCAGCCATAGGCTGGTTTTTGGGCTTTATAAAGTACAAAAAGATGTGAAATCTACACAAAAACAGCCAAACTGTGAAAAAATGATGCGGCCTTAAAAGCCTGGATGAAAAAAGTTGTGAAATCAAAGGTGGTGGCCAAGAAATGGCTGCAATGATGTTAATGCTAAAAAAATTTTAATAATGGCTGTGTGCATTGTTAAAATTTATTAGCATTAACATCATTGCAGCCATTTCTTGGCCGCCACCTTTGATTTCACAACTTTTTTCATCCAGGCTTTTAAGGCCGCACCATTTTTTCACAGCTTGGCTGTTTTTGTGTGGATATATACACACACACAATTTTCTGTGGAGAAATGCTGATGCTTACGCCTAATGGGCTGCATGAACTTTTATGCTTTGTCACTTCTCAGCTAGCACTTGTAGCCACGCTTCTGCACTAGATGTTTACATGTGTGTGTGTTATTCCCACCAATCATGCTGCCAGCATAAAACACCAAAATTGGCATGGGATTTTGCCTACATGTAACATGTAGGGATGCCCTTTCTACAAAAATTCTCTATGAAAGGATGCCTTCATGACAATGGTCCCATTCAATATGTACAGTTTTCTATTATACACTAAAATAACCTACTCATTCTATTGAACATACCAATAATTGTAGGAAAATAGAATAACAATTACAGTACAATGGTAGTGATGATTTCTAAGGTTTCAATTCTATGCTTGATTTACTGATGTCAAAGATACAAGTAGTACAATGTACATAAAGCACTGAAACAACAAAAAAAAGTAAACAAAAAGTATAGCTAGTTACGTGTAATTTGTGCTGATGCATAATAATATTATAAGATGAGTTTAAACTTCTGTAATGCTAAAAGGATAAGGACTCATTATTAACCCTATTACCGTGTAACGGGTTATTTTCGAATGAGCTTAATTTTCGAATTATTCAAAGAACACAGCTTCTGCAAAAATTCAACTCTTCGAATAAGTGCTCTGTACCAGGTTGGCTGAATTCTGTCCACTATTAAACAGAACTCCACACCTTATCATCCCGGGCAGAAGAAATACAGAATGAATACTTGATAATCAAGTTAATAATAGTTGATATCTCTTTCCGTACCTAGCAGGCTAACACCTTTGCTTTTGTTGATGCTGCAATGGCCACACCCACAGCAAATCGATGTTGAAGATTACTTGTTCCTTTGGCAAAACCACCTTTCCTATAGTGCCCAATACAATCACACCTAATGAATGTCTCAATTTTGATTGTACCACTACACGTGGTCACCGTCTTCACTTAATTTAACGCGCACTTAAAAAAATATTTTTAGTGGTGCTAAGCATGACAATAAAGCATTCAAAAATTATACTTCCGAAATTTATTTTAGCAGCTGCTGTTTGAAAATTTCCCCTTCAAAATTAACCCGTTATACGGTATCATACAGTACGATAATACTGTATAGTAGAGACCACAGAGGTGTGGGTGTGGCCCATGAAGAAACATCACCCAAAAACCAGCCTCACTTTTCCCTGACAACAATGAGGTAGTATTGGTTAGGTAAAACTAAGCCAAACAAGCCTTTACATAAACCAGAAACGTTTTCAATAAGTTGCTATAGAAATTTTTTAATTGTTATTATTAAACGGGATTTTCTAGTGACTGACTGATCATGACTTGACTGACTGATGCCTTCAGACAGGCATAAAACTTGATAACGGCTAAGGATACGGGCTTGATTATTTCACTGTTCGATGTTGCTTCAGCTGGACTTAGCATATCACAGTACATACAGTGCATTATTCATGGACTTACAAGTGTCCTCCTTTGTGTCCCATTCATCTTTGTTGACAGTGAAAGGTGTCAATTTGGCAAAAGCACATGATGGCTTCCCTTCGTAGTGGAAATCATCCATATTTTTCATAGTGGCCGTGGCAGCAGTTTGATTGCAGAGGTGCTTTTCAAACAGTTCTTGATTTGTAATGCTGTGTAATGGGTTGAACATAGTTGACAATGAAGCATAACAGATACTTCACTTTTCAGACAATAATTGATAGCTGGGGCATGCGGTGCCATTTCTTCCTTTTGATACGGTCTGCGTGGGTTTACCAATCATAATAATTTTATTTTACAAAAAAAGTTAACAAACAAGTAGACTACACAAAAATTTTGAATTTCAACTTGAGTAGGAACCATCGTGCATTGATAAAAAACACTGAAACAAGCTGGAGTAGTGCATGATATTAAATCACAGTAAAACAAGTTATATCCCTACTGTGCTGATATTGGAAATGCACAGTAGGGATATAACACCTCTTATTGTTTTAATATCGTGCACTACTCCAGCTTGTTTCAGTGCTTTTATCAATGTCTGATGGTCCTTACTCTAGTTGAAAATTCCAATTTTTTGTGTACTTGTATGATTATACTGAGTTACATATCAGAATTCTGAGTTAACTGGACATTACTGATATAATCACAAGAGCTTTATTGTGTTTTAAAAACATTTTGAGTTGCAAGAGTGTACATATACCTAAGTAATTAAAAATGTGCTGACCAAGTATCATAAATATGCTTTCAAACAACATTTAGATTGAGAGAAATAAAGTACCATAGCTTTACATATCTACGTACTGTAGTATTTATTTAGTACTGTGATTTATAATGATTTGTGTGGTAACAGAAAAACACATCTAGGCTCAGTGGCGGATCTAGGAATTTATAAAGGGGGTTTCCAGTTTAGAAGGTGGAGATATATATTGACATGAGATACGCAAACGTTTGCACTACATCGTCTGGTTTGGTAAGGTGAGACCAAAAAAAAAAAAAAAAAAAAAAAAAGGTCACAGCCTAGTAATAGTACATAAAATATATTAAAAACTTCCTACACACTACTTTAGTAGCTACTGTGACTGCTCTAATTACAGTATCTCGATCGAGACGCACGCCGCGATAATTAAAACATTTAATTGTTACGCAATCATTTTTCAAAGGGGGTTTCCGTGGAAACCAATGAAACCCCCCTGGATCCGCCACTGAGGCTTCTATGGTAATACTCTCTGTGAAGTGTATGCCAAATACCATGTCTAAATGAAGCAATGATGAATTGAAAATAAGCCTTAGTATATTTCTTGAGCAGATTAATTCACAGTATTTTGTGGATATAGAAACAGCCATAACTTCACTTTGAAACATTGTATTGACCTGAAATAAAATCAAACTGTTTATTAACTTGAGAAATGAATTGTTTCCAAAGATAGTACAGAATTAATTTTCAGCACAAAATTATCCGTAAAGGTCACCAAAGGTCAAATCTGAGATAGCCCTATAGCCCAAAAATTGAAGTAACCTACTGTATCAAAATTTCATACTCTCATACTTTTATCATCAAAAGCATACAAATCTGCTGTACTATTAAAGAAAATTATATAATTTGTGTAAAATTCATAGCCTTAGTGCTGTGTTTTACTTAATTAAAAGTATGACATAGCTAATGAGAAATGGATAAGCATAAAAGATTGCATATGCTGGCAATTTCAAAAATCTTAATGGTTACATGTAAAGGATAGCTATATTGCAGACTAAATGATTTTTAGGTCCTTCCCATGCACAATTGCTAATTGTGGGCAAAACTATTAAATAGTTGTAGTTACCTACGATTTTGAACAACTACTGCACACTTTAGTCAAGAAATGCATGGGACACTGATGCCAGACTCTTCCATGTCATAGTTTAATTGTTATACAAACTAGACCACTGTATCTTTGATTATTAGGCACATGAGCTCAAAGAATTATTTGTGAAATTTTAACTATGCTGTTAAGTGCATGTGATTATAAACAGCTACTAGACTGTTCTGATAGGAAAGCGTTATTTGTGCCCACCCATTTATACAGGTTTTTGCAATTGAATTCGTCGCCTTTGCAATTGAATTCGTCCCGTTTGCAATTGAATTCGTCGGTATTGCAATTGAATTCGTCGGTATTGCAATTGAATTCGTCGGTATTGCAATTGAATTCGTCCCGTTTGCAATTGAATTCGTCCCGTTTGCAATTGAATTCGTCGGTTTTGCAATTGAATTGGTCGCTTTTGCAGTTGAATTAGTCGGTTTTGCAATTGAATTCGTCGCGTTTGCATTACAATTCGTCATAAACAAAACGGCTCCAAGAAACCAACCCGTTCATTAAGAGATGAACTATTTATGCCTTGGAGAGTTACACTTGAGACACTAGAAGGTAATTGAAGCTGGTAGTACGCGAAGTTGATAGCTGTCTGACAAGTTAATTAGCTTGCTCGCGAGTGACCACACCCATCGCGAATGGCGTACTAGAGTTTGGAATGTTGTTGGAGAGGCTGTAGAGGAAGAATTATTGCCTTATAAAGAGTTGTTTACTACTGTTGTACTTGAACAAGTTCTTGTAGCAGCTGCTACATCATGTTTTCATGTTTGCTCCAGCTGCCATTCTTGTTATGGACGAATTTAACTGCAAAAGCGACGAATTCAATTGCAAAAGCGACGAATTCAATTGCAAACGGGACGAATTCAATTGCAAAACCGACGAATTCAATTGCAAACGGAACGAATTCAATTGCAAAAGCGACGAACTCAATTGCAAACGGGACGAATTCAATTGCAAAGTCGCCGAATTCAATTGCAAAAACCTGTAAAGTGATTTGGATACCAGTAATAAATGAAATGTTTTGTGTCAAGGAAACTGTAATTCTTATAAGAGTCATATGCAGCTATCAATATTACAGATGGTAGTAGCTAGCTATTGGTTAACACATGCCTAGAGTGTAGCATGGCTCTCTTGGCTTGTAGCTGGATGGAGTATATACTGCTTGCGTATATAGCTTCTAGACCTGAGCCTATTATGCTTTTAAAATTGCCGATTATGCTTTTGAGCAATGCTCCAAATTTTCCCCTGTTATGCTCCAATTATGCCCAGTTGTGTCCCATTAATATGCTCAGATAAAATTGTGTCTTGACTGCTCTATTAGGTGACTGTTCTATTAGAGTATATCAATCTTTAACTAATCTTTTCTTCACAACGTAGCTGTAAATCTAATTTGTACCATGTTTGCACACCATCCCATTCTTCATCATGCAAAAAAGTAGAGTTTCAGCCTCTCTAATAACCAAAATACAAAAATTGTACCTATTATGCCGGCATTATGCTCAATACTTTTGGCTACCTATTATGCCCCAAATTATACTGGCATAATCAGTGCAGGCCTAGTAGCTTCACAGTATAATCTGTGAAAGTAGTGTTAATCACAATGTACTGTCACTTGTAATACGTACATAGTTCAAAAATGACAATATTATCAGGTACTATACTGCACATTAACTATAATGCATTGATGATTGAAACCTAGCATGACCAAATTATATAATTATTTCTGCGATATATAGATTCGAATGCTACAGATGCCACAGATGCCACAAGTCCTACAGCTTCCACAGATGCCACAGATGCCACAAGTCCTACAGCTTCCACTGGTCTCCCAAACGCTACAGATGCTACAGATGCCCACCAATCTGAAGAAAAATCTGATGATTTATACATTCCCATTACTGCAGGAATAGGCGGAGTCTTGATAGTGCTCATCTTGGTAGTACTGGCTGTATTATTGTTTAAGAAAAAACCTTGTAAAAATAAAGCTAAGCATGTTGATAATCTATTGACTTCCTCTACAAAAAATACGTATGAACAGGTCACCAGTCAGGTCAACCCACTGTACAGTGGCACACAAGAAAGTGACTTTGTACAAAGTTCCAGGACACCTTCATTACCTTTTAATGTTCAGCATGGGTTGAGTAGTGTTAATGCACCAGGAATGGATCAGCCTCCACGTTATCACACCGTAATGGGTAACCAAAACGTTCCAGATGAATCAGATATTGTAGAACAGAAGAAATTGGCTGAACAGAAAGAGATTGTGGATTGCTATGATATTGGAGAATACATCACCGAGGAACCGATGTATGAGCCAATCTCTAATTTCAACACAACTGAGGGCCCACTATTTGAAAATGGTGCAACCATGCATCAGAATTTCTCTTTGGTGAATTCCAAAATGAAAGATACTGGTAATCCATATCATTACTGAAACACAATAAAGGCTGATTATTAGATTTCTTTAGCTGTACTTTAGCTAATTGTTTTATCATATTATCACAATGCATACAAGGTTAGGTTTTGAATCTCAATCTGTGAATTTTCAATGATTGATTGGAAGTTATTAAATTCTTATTAAATGTGTGAAAAATATATATGCACACAAGTGCAAATAAACAATTATGCATATTAAAGTTGGTGTATCTTTTAATGTTAGCAATTTAAGTCTGTATGTCCCCAAAAATAGTGTTGCAAATTAAGATTGATGTGAAGCCATATTTTGTAAGACAATTGTACATACTGTCAGGTGTTATGCATTTAATGCACTGTAAGAGTTATAGCTTTAGAGTGTAACTGTGACATAATAATTTATTATTGAACAAGATTAACAATTTAGAAATGGTCATTGCTGGCTATGAGCCTGATGTGATGTTAACAAATAAAAGGAAAATTTTTAAGGTGGATTAGGGATTAAAGAATAAAATAGTGAAACAAGAAAATAGCAAAAAGTAGTTAAACAAGAGAAGTTGCCTATATACTAATAGATATACTTTAGTCTATATACCACTTTAAGCATGGGAGCTTGAAGGTGCCACTTGGGGTTTAACTCAAAAAATTATTTAATGTGTGTTGTAGTTTTTTGTATGTTGCTTACGGGGCTCCACTGAAAATCAGTATTTAATTACTGAGTGGACTTGCTGTCTAAAACTTACAATTACACAAACAAAACAAATAAGTATACAACAACAACAGATAGACATACGTGTCTACATTGATTAAAATACAGTTTTTACAAAACGACAAAGCAGTAGCCACAGAACAGATCCTTGATAAAAAAAACTTCTTTTCCAATTTTGGTAAAAACCCGGCTTCATCCCCCTAGCCCCCCCCCCCCCCCCCCTCCCGCTACCTATGATATTATGACCAACATGGCCTATCACATCTTTGGAGTATTGAAAAATAATATGTGTAGATAAGATGAAGAATATCTGCGTATGGACTTTAAAAACTTGTATGATATTTTTGCCGTTCAGTTGAAGTGAAAGATAATCTAGTAGTAAAAGATGGTGGTAACTTCTTAACAAATTTGGAATGTACTCTTTCAATCATCTTGGAGAGTTTAGCTGTAGGAGACACCAAACAACATCACATGATCAAGCAAAGGTAGCACAAAAGCAGTATATATATATAGTACACAAAGTATCACTAGTGGCACCGTGGCAGTGACCCATAATGAAGAATTGAGGCAAGTCAAGATTGGACTCGAGAGACCACATTATAGATGTGTAAAGTCCAGGACAATGTAGTGTCAATCATAGTTATATGTAACTCCTAAATATTGAACTGAGTCAACTTGAGTCAGTAAGGCTACTCCAACTGAAACATTAAGTGATTTATTTGCAATACTCTTATGACTTCCTATAAGCACTGAATTAGACGTAACAACATTTAAACTCAGATGAGAACTACACAGCCAAATACCGCAGCATCCAAATCAGATTGCAAAGATATCTAACTACAATGCAATTCCGCATCGTCAGCATATATATAAATCCAGAAATGAGTGTTTGACAACAATTTGCAGATCATTAATATAAAGAGCAAAAAGCAATGGACGTAATGCAGATCCCTGGGGCACACCAACCAATTGTCACCATACCACATTCAGATAATTCACCATTAAACAAAACTCTTTGCTGCTTATCCGTATTGCCATGGGGGCATGGTTTACTCATGGTTTTGATTCCCAACCAGTTTGAAGATACAATACGTCAAGCCATCAGTAAGTAAAAGAATCAAATATTGTTTGCGCAAGTCACTGATAGGTACAACTAAAGTTTCATTATGTTTTACTTGTAGGAACTATCCCAGCCAGTCCCAGAAATTTGCTACCACATGAAGATCTTTAGATTATAGAAGAACGCCTCTGTGTGTCAGGGATCTACATCGCTACACAGGCCAGTTCAACTCAATGACAAAAATACACCATATCTTATGCACTGAGTTGAATGCCGATCTTTGATCTAAATATAATGTTGGATATTTTCAGAGAGGGACGGAATCTTTCAAAGAGGTGACTTACCAATGATCAGGACTTGAGACTGATGAATAAAAGTTTAAAAGTGGTGATGTGTATCTGTGGTGTGATGCACAACAGTCTGACTATCATTGTGAAAGCCATGCATCCAGTTGTGATTCAAATGATTATGATCGGTCACCTGTAAAGAAGAAATCTACGAAAAGGTATGAAAAGGAGGAGAAAGTTGGATGAAACCGGCATTTAAAGGCTTAAAGCAAAAGCATGGAGAGAAGTATTCAGGACCTCAACTACAGCTGTGGGTGAGGACTGCATGAAAGCCACCACATGCACAGGTGCCCATGATAACTAGTCATGTTGTAAAGAAGGGCAAGAGTTGTTGACAGAAGCACTTACCAATGCTTCAGTTGCTTTTGCAAAGGTGTTTTCTTCATTGCCTGTCCATGGTAGTCAACCTTCTAGTACAATAATGTCATCCTAAAGTTTGCAGAATTGCATATGAATCATCTTGAGCAGCTTAAGTACTTATGGAAGACAGGGTATTGAGTTTCTAGAGCAGAAGCAAGTGATACCAGATGATCTTAGAAATATATATATATACACTAGGTCAACTAGACTATGTGTGCTGATCAGTTTTTGTGATTAATTTTGTTTATATTTAGGACAAGAAATATCATATACATATATGCTTGCTGTAAGAATTGTCATGTGTGTGTATATGCCTGTTGTAATTATGGACTCAACTTTTCATGGAATTTTACATACTTTGCAATGTTTCTATACATTCTGTACACCTCTGCTAGTCACAGTGGCTAACAATCCACTTTCTGTCTGTTGCAATTGTTCACATTGTACCTTTTAAATTTAATTATAAATAACAAGCATCTCTCAAAATTACTTTCACAGCAGGCTACTTGTGCTGCACAAAGAGCATGCTAGCCTATTATTTCATGAATAATAAAGTTCAGGAAATGGTTTCGGTGAAGCGAATAGGCCACTTAAGTGAACAAATTACTTTTGTAGAATCCCTTATGGAAAATACATTGGCTTAGTTTTACATAGCCTTTTAAGAAATTCTTATGTATCCTTGTACTATAGTGGTCACCATTGGATATCAATGTCAAAAATAAGAAGCCTAACTTGTTGAATAATTTACTGTAATATCTTCCAGCATTATCAAGGTTGATCTACTGGCAGTAGGTTTATAAGAGAAAATTGAACAAATAATTATACATTGCATTTCTCATTGATACTTAGAAGAGATTTGTCTTTTCATTGCTCTTTATATAACTCTTTTCATGTTGATAATTATATGTTAAATACAATTACATCAGTAGTTTCCTAGCTAACACATAGTTAAGAATTTCAAAACACTCCCTTAAATCTGTCAATAAAGACAGAACAAACAAATAATCACACCACCTGAATAACAGCAATATATATATGAATATAAAAATATCAGCAGTATTAGCTATTAAATCAATCAACGTTGTCCTCAACTTTCTTCTTAATGTACTTGGCTCTAATTTTTGCCAACTCTGGATCATCTTCAAAGAGGATGTTTTTGGATGAGTCACCATTGTAATCCACTATGTCATCATCACAATCATTACCATCAACATCTGGTGCTTCCAAGTTCTTTCCCAAGCTGTTGTGCTTCCTATGTGTTCTTCCAGCTAAATAGTCATCTTCATCAGATGAGAACTGAGCTTCTGATGTTCTTGATCTTCTAAAACTCCAAGGTTTTTCCGAATGTCCATTGTTATACTTTGGTGGTGACCTTGATTTTGATTTACTGACTAGACCATTTTGTGAATATGGGTTATCACAAATTACGCTGTCATCATCATCTTCACCCTCCAGATCTTGTAGTTTCTTCTGGGCTAGCTTCAGTTCTGACTGTAGTGAAACATGCTCTGCTCTCAATTCTTCTAGTTCAGTCTCCTGTTGTGACAGTGCAATTATATTCAAGTATAAAATACTGGGCATGCACTTATCAACTATCAAGAGCGGCTCTAGGATTTTTGGTGACTGGTTTCTGATCAAGAAGGTAAAGACCAAACAAACAAAAAAAGGTAGTAACTGCATACTGAGAATAACTGCCCTCCACTAACTATATATTAATATCACTGATAAAGTACATAAAAATCCTTAATTATACCTACATAGCTTGCTACGTTGCTGCTCAGAACACTGTGACTGCTTTATTAGAGTAATTTACTGCTTTTTAAAGAGATTTACTGCCCTATTAGAATATCTCAATCTGAACGTGACTGGCCAGAAACCTCAGAAACCCCTAGAGCAGCCCCTGACTATATAAGCTAGCTATTGTACCTAGCTACAAAGAATAAACAAATCTATATTGCATTATATAAAAGGCAGTGGATACTGAACCAAAATTCGGTTCAATAAGCCGTACTGGCTATTTAACCGAAAGTAAAGCTTAAAACCTTTCGGTTCAGTGACCACTTCCTATATAAAATATTATTCCATTTCATTATGTACAGATGCACAAAGCTCTTTAGTTTAAATTTACTTACAGCTGTTTCTCTTTTCTTGCATTCATCAGATTCTTTCCTTTCTGCATCAGTGATGTCAGCACGTAGTTCACGGATTTGTTTCTGTAGTCTAATAAGACACATCACATTGGAGCCTATAGGTTTAATAGCTGTTACTCACTTGCGAACCATATCTGATTCAGCTCTAGAGTTGGCTGCTTCACCTTCCATTTTCTCCATCAGTGCCTTGAGACGATGTACCTGGGCCTGAATTACAAAAGATCAGAGAGATATGTAAAATTCATCAAAATAATATGCATGTGCAAAACATATACCTCTAATCTCCTATTGGAAGTCTGCTCAAATTCCAGTGTTTGCTGTAACTCTCTGACCTGCACAAAATTGATAGAAGAATTACTCAACACATCAAACTACACACATAGCCAGGCACAACTTAAATTTACCACTGCAGTGCATACCTTGAATTCAGAGTTATCAAAGGAGGCAGTCCTTGCTCTGCTGTGTTCCAGGTTTGATATAGTGATAGTTAGTTCAGAAATTTTCTTCTCAGCCTCTTCCTTCTTATACTGCACTTCTTGTAGTGCATTCTTCAACTCTACTAACTCCTTCTGAAGTGCAGTCAGCTGTTGAGACAATATATTTTGACCAATGATTAGTAGTCGGTAACTTGTTGATACTAACTTGATTTAATTTTGTCTCTTTTTCTGATTTAATCTGCTCCATTTCATCTTGATCTTCTTCCAACTGCTCATTAAGTTTTGACTTCTCATGTTGCAGTTTACTAACTTTAGACTCAAGCTACAAAAGTGTATAAATACAACAGTGGACATTGCTTTTATACTTTGTGATGTGTTTTGTAGTGTGAGTGTGTGCTGTATGAGTGTGAGTGTACAAGTGTGCACAAGTGATGCGTGTACACATGCTAACTGTCCATGTGTCATTTAGTTGCAATGGGGTCGTTGTGGAACTTCAAGTTTTGTGTACCTGATCTATGAGAGATGTTACCGTCTCCTACTCTTACCTCAGGAAGATTTACAGGTATCTTTCTTCATTTGGCAGCAATAGTAGTGTTTCACACAGCTGCCAAAAGCTTCTGTTTTGTGTGTGCACATGTTGTGTGTGTGTGTGTGTGTGTGTGTGTATGTTGTGTGTGTGTGTGTATGTTGTGTGTGTGTGTGTGTGTGTGTGTATGTTGTGTGTGTGTGTGTGTGTGTGTGTGTGTGTGTGTGTGTGTGTGCGTGTGCATGTGCCTGTGCGTGTGTGTGTATGTTGTGTGTGTGTGTGTGTGTGTGTGTGTGTGTGTGTGTGTGTGCATGTGTGTGTGTGTGTATGTTATGTGTGTGTGTGTGTGTATGTGTGTGTGTGTGTGTGTGTGTGTGTGTGTGTGTGTGTGTGTGTGTGTGTGTGTGTGCATGTGCGTGTGTGTGTATGTTGTGTGTGTGTGTGTGTATGTGTGTGTGTGTGTGTGTGTGTGTGTGTGTGTGTGTGTGTGTGTGTGTGTGTGTGTGTGTGTGTGTGTGCATACATGTGTGCATGTGTACACGTGTACATGTGTAGGTAAGTGTTGTGTGCATGTGTGTACTCATACGACATGGGCTGTAACTGTTCTGCATTTTTAATAGTGAACTAAGTCTTTGTAATCATGTGGAAAAAATTTAAATATTTCAAAAAGAATTTTCCCTCTACCTTCCCCTAGAGCAAGCATCACTATTACCTCCATCTTCTTCTGTATTAGTTCATCATTCTGAACTTGCAGCTCATCATAATCATTTTGTAGTCTCCTGTGTTGCTTATGGACTGCCTCTTCTTTCATCTGAGCATCTTCCAACTGCATGCGTAATGTCTTCATCATGTCAGAAGATTTTTTTGAGTTCTGTTCATATTCTAGTTGTGCTTGTACATCAGATATAGTGGCTGGACTATTTGATGACTCTGAAAATGAAGAGCTGAAGAAGACACATTCCCTCCTGCATTCTTTATTTGCCTGAAGTGGAAACCATGATTACATATGCATTAACTGACTTTACCACTGTAAATAAGGTTAACAGACAAGGAAGCCTGTGTATGGTTTGGGATCAGATGAAGTAGATAGAACCCACAACCAATAGCAAGTAAGTACCATTGCACATGCGCACTTAACCCCCAAAAATGTGCATATAGTGCTAGCACATCCCAAGTAGCAGAAGTGCATGCAGGCCAAGTTGACGTAGGATGTTAACGTCCTACGTCAACTTGGCCGGTCAAGTTTATGATATCACAAACTTGACCGCCCCACTCTTATTCACAGTTTGGTTGGTTTTGATCACTTTATTATTGTAAATGTGTATAGGCAACCTCAAAGCCCCTCTGCATCTGCCTTTGGGACTTATTTTATGCTTATCTTTAACTTTACTACAGGTGAATCTAAGATTCCACATGTGCTCACACTGGCTGTACTTTGCTACACAACACACTATCATGTGTCTTAATATTACATAATGGGCATGAGTGTGTATATAAGGCAAAGTACTCTGTGATTAGTAGCAGTGTCATGATTTGCATGTAGTACTGGTGATGTGTTTGAACTGCCAATGCAAAATGGTATATATATCACACAACCTCTTTAAAACATTGTAACCTACATATTTTTATTTCAATTTCAATAAACATAAAGGAACCAACATTGCAATAAATGCAATGCTACGATGAAAACTCACTATAATAATAAAGCCACTTGGTTATTGTGCTTGCATATAGTATGTTCAAGTATGCAGGTTTCAAATTTAGCTTACTGGTATTTTATAGTTAATACAATCACCTTATTGTATAGCCATGTCATGTACACAAATCCCAAACACAGCTTCAGGACCTCATTATTTGAATCCATACTATTAATGCCACAATTTTGTCAACAGTTTTACTCTATATTTTACACACCTTTACAGCTGCATGTTTCTCTTTCAAAGCATTTTCCAGTTGGATCTCAAGGCTCTTCATCTTCTTGTTCATGGTGGACTGAAGTTGCTCCATTTCTTCATCACGAGCTTCCATCTCTTTCTGATGCTGTAACCGATGTGTCTGTAGTGACAACTCTAGACGAGACTTGATCTATATAAACAATACATAACTAACAGCACTCGGTGTCTAGCATTATGCATCAGTTTCAGGGACAGAGGATTTGTTGTTACTAACTTAGGTATGGAGTGCAAGCAGAGGGTCTGAGGAGCCATGCTGTAGTGATTTTAGTTTATATGTCACCAGAATTAATGTGTAAGCAAACCAGAAATCGATTTAGCATAAGTAGATTAGTTAAGCTATCTGCAGTGTAACCATGTCAACTTTTAGTTTTGGCAAAAGTCTTAGTACTGCATACAGCAGTTTACTGCTGACACTTGGAGGAGGCATGCTACAATGGTAAGATATACCAGTTGTAGATTGAGAGGCATGTAGTTCAATTTAAACTTCATTGAGAAATTGTAACTTTCTTCTCTTCTAGTTCCCATGTCTCTGGAGTTTTCACCTTCTTGAAATTATTGTTGAAATCCAGTTTATTGATTTGTTAACTACCCATGTGTGCAGCAAGAAATTACAGTATAGCTTGTGTATAATGGTTACTTTTGGACCAGGGGATGGTGGCTGTTAAAAGGAAAAACCTGCATAAGGTGGTCAGCAATATTGTAGTGGCTATGACTATTATAAAAAGGAAAATTACTATTATTAGGAGGTTCCAATATTCTGACCACAATAATCAGTACACAAAGTTTAAAGCTGTTCACTGTAAAGTGTTAATAATAATAATAATAATAATAAAAGTAAGCTTAATATGAATGCTCCTAATGGCCATTTATATAACACTTTTAAACAATGAAGCCAGATAGTTTATTGAAAGGCAGGAAGTGTAGTAATTGCATGCTATTTGAAATGGTGTCAAATGTCAGTCATGTAGTCACTGAACCAGCCGCTGGACCACTATAACTGCTCGTAATTTGGAAGTGATGGTAGACCGCTGTATGAGAGTTGAAGTTTTGTAATTCAGAGGTGAATCCTTGACTGGCCATTATTTTCATTAGACAGGTTACCACTTAATGCAGACCACAATGGATACATTATATGGGAAAGCATTTGGAATCTTGCAACAACAGCCATTATACAAAGGTGAGTGCTTACAGTAATTCAGGTGATCAGGTTCATATGTATTATAATCACATCATGGGTGGCAAATGGGCCTCTCTCTTGGTGTCCCTACAATCTGGTCAAAATTATAATTTATAAAGAGCCACAGATCAATAATAGAAAAGTCAAATACTCTAATAGAAAAATCAATATGGGTCTGAAAATTAGTTTCAAAAGGTTTATCATATGATGCTCCCACTCCTGGAAGTTACTTCAGTGAGCATGTGTACATTCCTAGCAACATGGATGTGTACAATCTACTGGTACAAAACACCATTAAATGGATTTCTGATAGTACACCTTTCTAACAATGAGAAATCACAAACAACATTATTATGCTCAGCAGTGGCAGGAAGACTCTCAAGATTCCTAGAGAATCAGCACAACAGCTAGTGAAGGGGATATTGCATAGAGATATCAGATACCTTTTACCAGTCTCAGATACTGAACACTCTGCAGAGATAGACTCACAGTTAGTATAGGAAATAACGTGACAGTTGCCTGGTCCAGATAGTTATAACCAAGTATTACTTCTTAGTCAAAAATATAAGGTTCTGATAATGATTAATGAACCTAATGAATGTTAATTAAAAGTTACACCAATAATTTGGGACAGTCATGATTGGAGGACTCCACTCCTTCCTAACTACAGGGTCTTGCAGAAGTTATCAAATGATGAGCTTGGTGTCAAAACTGGCTATTTTCTAATCAGAAATGCACAACAGAAAAGTTCACTGCACGCATATGTTAAATTCTCCCAGGAGACAAAACCAACTAGGATTGACTGGTTTACAGAAAAGGAAAGTGAAAACAGCATGTATAGGTAGGCCATAAATTGCTATTTACCTGTTCTAAGCTCTCACATCTAATGGTTACTTCATCCAGTTCATCTTTGAGTTCTTCAATTTTTGACTCCAACTCTCGCTTGGTACGTTTCAGTGAAGAAATCTGATAAGTAGAATGAATGTAGAAGATAAAACAAAGTAAACACACATGCACGCACACACGCACACACGCACACACATACGCATGCATGCACGCACTCACACACACTACCCCTTCTATATATTATACTGTTGACATGATATAGTAAAAGTGATACTTCATCCTTAATCACGTTCTTTACAGAATATTCAGCCACACGAATAATTCAATAACATAGTTGTTACACAAAATGCTAATTGTATCACTGTGGTAATTTAAGGCAAATATCTGCAAGGTTGGAACAATTAATGTTATGCATCTGTATATCTTTCACATGCATGATTAACGAACTTGGAAACACAATAATATTACAGCAAACATCAGTAGGAATTTCCAGCTGATCTAGCCAGTTGAGATTTTAATGGTGTTAATGACATTCTCAATAGTATGAAGTGATGATAGTGACACAGTAGTAGATTAATGTATTAATCAGTTCTTAGAGTATTCTTAGTGTAAAGACTGCTCTATATTGGAATATTAACATTACTGATCATTAATTTTTAAAGTCACACTTCTGGAAAACTTAGAGATTCCCTTGCCCCATCACAAAGAGTGATGAAAACATGAGGCAATAATTATGATTTGCAAAGGGTATAGTGACTAATACACAAAGCAAGCAGAAATGTAGCCCTTACCTCAGCTACACTATCACTGCTGGCCATACTAGTTTGTTCCAGTTCATCCTTGTCTCCTTTTAGTTGCTGGTTCTCTGACTTCACTGCCTGTTAAACCATTAAAATATTGATGTGTGGCTTGTAACAGTACTGGCAAAACACATCAAGTTGCACTTGACACAATACAGTGGTTTTGCGTAAAACACAATTAACACTACAACTACACAAAATCAATTATACTATAAAATTTTAGCATGTAGTCAATTTTTCTTAAAGAAGAACAACATGCCAAATGATTGGAGTTAGCCAACAGAAGTATTTATTATGCAGCTCACATTCAGCTCTTGTTGCAGCTGGTCTGTGTCGCCTTTAATTGTGTCTTGCTTTTTTGATAACTCTTCTTTGGCTGCGATGTGTTCTTGTGAGACTCCATTGTGGACCGCGTTTATTTCTGCATCATATGCTGACTGGCACTTAACTGAGCCACCATCACCTGTGGAGACAGTATAGCTGATGATGTGGAAAATGCACTTATGTTTATTGTCTATAATAATAATTGTTGAATTTATACAACATTGAGAAGAACTTAATAGCACACTGAAAACTGTATACATGCTGGCTAGCTTAGGTAAGCTAGCTATATGTGGTTATGGCAGAAAGAGAAAGGAAGGTTAACTCTTCTAGAGGTGTTCAAAATTAAATTGTAGGAGTAATAATCATCGCTACTAAAGTCATTGAAAAAGTCGAAAAACAGTCAAATGCTCAAAAAGAACAGCGGTTTAAAGGATCATATCGAAGCTCTGTTTGATTTGTTTATTAAGATGCTAATGCAGAATCAAAAACATCCTGCTAAGCTTCGTTACCATTGAGTTACTATTTGCTCTGTGTAAAACAGGAAATTAATGATTATTCAACAAGTCGGTAAGTAAGTACTTTAGAAGCTTGAGAATTTATACTTTATCCCAAGATGCAGCAAATTAGAAACTTAAATGGTGGGTTTTAATTGTTTTGAACATACATGTAACTTTTATTCAAACTTTCTATTTATACTCTAAAAAGCACCTACTTAGTAATTTTAATTCTGAGTAGAAATTATAGAAATGAAATGTAATAATACAAGGGAGGTCACTTACACTTGTAGCAGTCATATAGCATTGTAACTAGTATAGCCATTACTGAAGTATAGGGATTATGTGACCCATAGTATAGCTACAGGTGTAGATGACCTCCTTTGTTTCACTGCTTTTTATTTCTATGATTCCTTCTCAAGTTTAAAATTCCAATATTTCCTTACGGCTGGTGAACTCACACAGATTGCATTAAAGGAAAGAACTGTGCCAGGCATCAATTTTGTGTCCGAACATGTGCCCCAACTATCAACTAATGGAAAATGAATTGGCCATTTCAAAGAGCAAGACGAAGGCTAAGCTTTTCTAAAAGTTAATGAGAAATGGTCAAATTATATAGGAGAAATGGTACTAATTTGAAATATTCTAATAATAAAATTCAAAATAATTTCAACAAATCTCTGCTAGACCAGTGGAGAGTTTAAAATTTACCTCTTCTTCTTGGCCTATACACTGTTATCTCGTGCACCATTATGTCAAATATTCTACCATTTTCTTGGCCAAAAATATTAGTTAACTACTTTGGAGATAGATAAATGTTTCATTTGCAACCAGTGTATCTGTAAACATCCCACAAGTACTTTTCTTCTAAGTTATTAGCAACCCATGATACAGTATATAGATGACTATCAAATGTTATTCGCTCCACCATATTGATATATTGCTTTTACCATACATGCCAACTTTGTACATAACTACCTTACAAATGGCTATCATGAAATTCAATATAATCATTATGATGAGAAAACAGTGTCTACACTGTTATCAGCCTGTGTTATGATATATTGTCAAACACAAATACATATTCTTCAGCTTCTTTAGCTACCAGGATGAATTATATTCTTCCTCTAACTCAGGTGCAGGTATCTAACACCCAACCAAGGAAAATAAATGACTTTATATGCATAATTATAAACCAATCCACCCATTACACACTATAAAAACACATTACACATAATAAACACATACACACTGTGGCACATGTATAAAAATTACACAAACATGCACACACATATACCATACCATTCCCTCCAGGCTGAATGTGCTGCATCCTTTGTTTCTGTGTTACCTCACTCATGTTCCTTCTTCAGGCTATAGTATATACATCTCCTATACAACAACAACCAGTAAATGACACACTGACTACACACTGTTACCTTTAAAATGCAACATAGTAAATTAGTGATGTACTGTAACAAGCTGTTATGGGATTCTGTAATTTGAGCAATACTGTTAAAGGATGAAACTGGAACAGACTGTGCAAATGATATCTCCTTTCTGCTAACATGACACAAGTATGTAACACAGTTCAGCAAAGAAAAGCAGAAAACGCAGAACTGAGTTTGTCCTATCCATATAGCTATCTAGGACATTACATCATTGTTTAATTACGTCATACACCGTTTAATCTTTTACCTCCTAAAATTCGTTAAATCATAGATAGGGTCCGCAACGCGAAAAATCGATATCCTCCAATCAACTACCTAACTATTTTCATCTGTTAGGCTAAGTGTAACTTGAATAACACCAGCGTGGCAGCCAAGTTTGTCACTTTCTTCTGGTAGAAAACGATACAAATGTCTTAAAATCACGTGATTTTTCATTGCAGCAGTTCGTAGGGTTCTTCGTATGCCACGATATTCACTCTCAACATTGTTCAAGTAGTCTATCATCAACTCAAAGTATTGGTGGTTTGATTTTATTGGTCGGTTTCTGGTGGCAGCACGATCTGTGCAGCTTTTTGGCGACAGACAAAATGTTTCTTGCTCTGGAGCACAGGACAAGCAGAGCAGCAACTGCGCCGTGGGTCAGCAATGACCAGTACTAGGTAAAGTACCTGCATGCGGAGTATGGTTATAATTGAAGCTTGTTAGCCATCTGGCTGAGCCATCTATATGCTGAAATTCGGCCAAAATGACGCGATTTTTGCAAACAAATACCAGAATGGTTGATGCATCAATGAGACAGTCTCCAACAGCAAGGATACGAAACTTATAAACACCTAAAAATACGGCTATCTCGCCCAGTAAACGCATAGAACAGTCCAATGCATGGAATAGGCACTCAGGTGATCGATATTCAAATCTCGGAAAATACAGCCATAATCTATTCCAATTACATTAAAATCACTTGGAATCAAGTGACAATCAGTTTGTGTGCATTAGGTTCAACATCTCGATTAGCCCAGTAGTCTGAGACTCTCCTCATGATGCCATCGCAGCATAAAACACACCTGCACTGGCCCAGACCACGCCTGAGTGAACAATTAACGAAAATATTTACAAAAGGAGCACACTGCATGGCTCCTATTCAGAAATGAAAGCGATTTCATGGGTATTTCCACGATTTGAATTTCGATCACGTGAGTGCCTATTTCATGCATTGGATTGCTCTATACGTTTACTGGGCGAGATAGCCGTATTGTTAGGTGTTTTTAAGCTTCGTATCCTTGCTGTTGGAGACTGTCTCACTGATGTATCAACCATTCTGGTGTTTGTTTGCAAAAATCGCGTCATTTTGGCCGAATTTCAGCATATAGATGGCTCAGCCAGATGGCTAACAAGCTTCAATTATAACCATACTCCGCATGCAGGTACTTTACCTAGTACTGGTCATTGCTGACCCACGGCGCAGTTGCTGCTCTGCTTGTCCTGTGCTCCAGAGCAAAAAACATTTTGTCTGTCGCCAAAAAGCTGCACAGATCGTGCTGCCACCAGAAACTGACCAATAAAATCAAACCACCAATACTTTGAGTTGATGGTAGACTACTTGAACAATGTTGAGAGTGAATATCGTGGCATACGAAGAACCCTACGAACTGCTGCAACGAAAAATCACGTGATTTTAAGACATTTGTATCGTTTTCTACCAGAAGAAAGTGACAAACTTGGCTGCCACGCTGGTGTTATTCAAGTTACACTTAGCCTAACAGATGACAATAGTTAGGTAGTTGATTGGAGGATATCGATTTTTCGCGTTGCGGACCCTATCATAGATAGTATAACAAACTCAGAAACTCACCAGTGGGATATGCCTTTTGGGGTTCCGACGAGTGTAGGTCCTCTGCGCCTTGTCTTTTCTTTTAGGCAGTGGTTACTGAACCGTAAGTCGGTTCAACAACGGCGGGGCTATTGAACCGACAGTCACGTGACACTTACTAACTAAAGTTAACTTTTACAGGCCGATGAGAAGAGCCAACTAATTCTAAACAGCAAATCAAACAAATGGATGATTATTGAATCTGGTCTGCTTTAATAATCACGTGATTCATACACTTTACAACTTGTGGGATAGCTACCCGAGGGGATACCAACACGTGTTGAAGCGGGGTGTACAACGTAGTGAAGAATGGTGGAACCACGGATGGCCACGAATTACCAAGAGTTGGCAACAATTATTGTGAAAGTTGTGACGTAGTGAGTCAAGCAGGCTGCCCAATAAAGGGTTTGTCACTGATCAGAGACTCCAGGACATTAATGCTAAGTGGACAACTCCAAGGGTAATGGGAAATACTCAAGAACAGCCTACTGGGTAGTGGAAAAGGTTCAAGAACAGCCTAAATACAAGCTGTTTGTGAATTATCCCTGTGTTCATGTTGGTAAAGAGCCAAACAGCTGGTACTACCACAACAAAATGTGTTTTGACTTTTGTGTACTGACACACGTACAGTGAGATCAGTTATATAATGTATTGTATTGCCAATACAGTGGATGATAATTGTACTGTGCATAGTAAACTGGCTGCTGGATTGGTGTGCACGTGGTGTGTTTGTATCGTGTTCAGTTGAGGTGCTTGAGTATAAATTTATTGAATTTCTGTCTCTAGATGTATACTGGGATACCTGTACAACTTTGATGATAGTTTATTTGTCATGGGTTCATTCTACATGTGGGTAAGAGTTATTGCAACACTGGTAAAGATATTCTGGCAATGCCCAAATATAGCATACATGACTTTAACATATACTACAAAACAAGCTGTAAAGCGGTTGCTGCTTGGCATCCATTATTTTCAATCACGTAATCTCTACTGGGTGCTCCATTCTTAAGTTCTCACAGTCAGTTAAGTTTTAGAAGCTATAATGGATTCTGTATGTTGATGTGAATAATGAAGTTTGCACATGAATTTACTTGATGATGCATTTTATTTAGAAAACAGTTTGAAGTTCATGAAACTTTGTACAGAATCACACTTTAGTAACTGCATTGTTATAATACTGTATAGTACAAAACGTTGGCATATAAAACATTGGTAAATTTGGTGAATTGTCCTTTAGTTCACCAAAGTTTTTCCGTCCACCAAAGTATATTTCCGGCTGTCATTAACTAATGCCAATGTATAGTGACATGTAACAAACATGGTATTTTTTCATCAATAGCTAGCTATTCACCAAAGTTTTATGCCTCCAAAGTTTCCTACTATACTTTATATATACACTGTATGATATTAGTTATAATCATTTGCAATACTGTATGTAAAGCTGTAACTTATGTACTGTATATCAAATGTTCAAAATCAATTGAAATAAAATATTGTCACAGTTAACTTATACACTTGATTATTACAACTGATGTATCTTTTCCATTATACTTTGCACATAGTGTCCGTGCTTGTGTTTGAAAATCACTTCGTGTCAGCTATAGCTAGTCAAGCATCGTGCAGCTATAGTGAGTGGTAGTGTGGGATGTGTCTGATGTACTGAACAGCCAGGCCAATTATGTGGAGGTGCTAGAAGAACCTAACTGGTGCTGTGAAGTGTTAAGGTCTTTACTACAAGACCCCAGTGCACATAATGTGATGTTTGTAACATCTGATGGTAGTAGTGTTAGTGGTAACAAAGCTATATATACAATTCAGCAGTGTTCCATGCTATGTTCTCTGATAATGTTCACACCAGTGGAGAAATGGAGATATCACTTAATTCCATCAGTGGATGCAGAGACTTTTACCAGTCTTTTAAGTTACATCTACACAGGCAAGGTGGCTGTAAGCTCTGTAACATGTCTGGATATGCTGGGTGCTGCCATGCACTTCAAGATCACTACATTGGTGACAAAGTTAATCATATTCCCTCATTGGACAACAGTAATGTCATCTCCGTTGTCATACTGTGTTTAATATGCATATGCACCTTGCCACACTATGGAGTTTGTTTGTGCATGCACTAGCTAGACATGATAATTAGTAGCTATGTATGAAAGTGGACAGCGGTTAATGACATTCACTAAGTTGCCCACACTAGTAGACATCACTATACACAAAGTGATCCTAAGTTGGCATTGATACTTTCACAGGAGCAACAAACAGATAACCGACTATTTGTCAAAGGCTAGCTAGCATTGTACTAACATAATTAAATCCAGAGCTTTGTACATCTCCAGTGTCATGCATAGAAAGCCATTAATTTGCACATGCATGCATACAATATTACGCAACAGCTTGTCTCTGAATCTGAAAACCTCGGTTACACATCAGTTTCAAACTTCATGGATATGTCATAAATGTTATTTGTCTTTAATGTCTCACCAGACAATTGATGGAATGACATAGGATATGGATATGAACAAAGGCCTAGTGTCTAAACTTTATTTTTGTAACCCTGTTTGTATATCCATTAATAATAATAATTCTACACATGCAATTTCACTTAGGTATAAAGTCTGATGACTAGTACACCAAAGTAGCAGCTACAGATACTTTATAAAAGTGTTGAAAGGCCTTTCTCCATTTCTATGATATTAATATGTTTAAACAGGTTGATAAATGACAGTGTAATTTAATGTACAAACTGATGTGTATAAACATGTGCTACAATGTTGGCCAGTCAAGAGCCACCTGGCGTACAAACACAATATATAACATTCAGTACAGAACTCGAGATTTTGTCATGGAGGTACTCACAATTTGTTCCACCATGAACTTGGTAGCAGATGTTATCAACTATTACTACATGAGTGGAGGAACTTCAAGATTCAATCATCTTGTATCCTGCAATAAAATTCAAAATACACTGTTGATGTGATTAAATAGCAGACTATAGACTCTTGTAGCAGGCTAGATTTATATTATGCATTCCCGTGTTATTTTTTATTAAGCCCTTAATCCTCATAAAAGTCAACCTGTAAAGTATTACATCAGTGGGCTATGTTGCACCAACTTTTGTTTCTGAATCAGTGCTATTTATTTATGGCTGCTTACAGCTTTGCTATTGTGCCATTTGTGACTGGCTGAGCAAAAACCCATGGGCCAACTATTTTGCATTTCTCTTTAGTTCCTTTTTAAAAATTTCTCTCAATATGTTATAGTGAAATAACAACAAACATTTGGTGATTTGCTAAAAGTTTGTAATTGGTGACATTTTAATTTGGCGAAATGTTCACCATTTTTGTTACACGTAAAATTGTAGATGTATAAGTTGATGAAGCAAGCACTGCGCCATCCTTCTTGTGCTGAAACATCTACAGCTTATATTTCATGCATTAGCAGGCTGGCTACCCTGCACCTGGTTGCTTTCACAGTTGAAAACAAGTTGGGTCATCCCCCGCTTTATAAAATATCCAGGTTCATGTGTGTGATGGATCAATAATTAGTTCATGTGAAAGTGCATTAACCTAGCCCTGCTGCAGCCCCGCATCTTTAGTGAGCCACACCTACTTATAGGGATCATGTGTTACTGTCTTTAGAGCTTCACCCATTTATCAATGAAAGTATTGCAGTCTGCAATCTTACAAACGAACTAATCGAGTACAAATTCCCAGTCTATAGTCTTGCAGCACGCAGCTTCTGTCATGAGCCACACTTGTCCCACTTGCACCGTGAAGGTACGTTGTACAGCCATACTTGGCTTGGCAAAACTGACACCAATCAAAAGTTTGAACCATAGCTATGAAAATAATATTAGCAAAGTTTAAATTTGGTGGATTGGTAACGAATTGCCAATTCACTAAAATTTAGTTGTTCACCAAATTTTGTTATTATACACTAGAAGGCATACAGGAACAGCAAAGCTGTCATTTGGTACAGTGACTATATTAATCATTACGTCACGAGTGCAACAGTCTGTGGAATTGGGACTTGGATCATTGTGTTCACCATGAACTGGCAAATCCATAAAGGTATAGTTTTCAACCTAAATCCACCCATGTTTGCCAGCAATAAGCTTAAGGCTGTTCAAGCTTGGAAATTTGAACAAAAAAGAAACATAACAGACACACATTACCCATATTTGCTTGATGGTACTGAAATGAAACAAAGATAATTATTCTTAATTTCCATGAACAGGAAAATACAATGGAATATCACCTATGTATATCAATTTGTGTCTTGTTTCAACACTGCTTGAAGGTTCTTAGTTTACTAATTTGTTAAGATGCCTTACTGTAGTTATACTGATAGTAAAGTGTCAGTAAACTTAAGTATATGGAACATAATTATTTTACTAAGTTTAAACTCTCAGTAAAACATCAGTGAATGTGGGTTTACTGAAAAACTACTAAAATAAAAAACAATTAACTGTTCCATATACTTGGGATATACCACTGTAGTAAACCAAGCAGTGCAACGTTTACCTAATATATTTATTGCAAAAAAAACAAAAAAAAAAAAACCAGTCAGGCTCATGCTTAATGAGTTACGTAGCTACCGTATTTCTCTGTATAAAGCCGGGGTCAAACAAATGCCAGGTCCTAAATTAAAGGCAAGGGGTACTACCTTAATACAAGGGGTATGTACGAGGAGAATAGCTTAATTTGTAGAGAACAAGGCTTAGTACTACAACTAATGAAACCAGTGACTTGTCAAAAGTATGTCAACAGCAGCTACTACAAGGAGCAACAAGATTTTCAGCTGGTTCAGGAGTTTTCGTATAGGCACCCTGAGACGAATGAATACAGTATACGGATAAACTGAACACATTTTAGTATAATGAATATGGAATTGACATTTAATTAGCTACTGTATTAGCTAAAAAGAAATTTATTGTCAAGCACCTCAACTGAACATACAAACATGTACACTATGTGCACGCCAATCCAAGCCAGTACTATGCACTGTACTGGCAATATAATCCACTAAGCCGGTGATCTCACTGTACGTGTCTCAACAAAAAACACTTACATTAATTTTGTGCTAGCTTTTAGTTGGCTCTTCAACAACTGTATTGTCCTCCATGAACACAAGAATTTTCACATACAGTACGTATATTTAGGCTGTTCTTGAGCCTTTTCCACTACCTTAGTAAGTAGAGTTGTCCACTTAGAGTTGTCCACTTAGCATACATAATGTCCGCCTGGAGTCTCTGACTCGAATGTAATACGTACAAATCCTTTCAGCACCCAGTTTCTTGACTAGAAACATCCCGACTTTCACAGTGAATGTTGCCAGCTCTTTTTACTTCGTGGTTATCCGTAGTGACCATTCTTTCAATACTAATTATGGTCAAGGTCAATTATGGCCATTCTTTCAACACTGGTCAAGGTCAAGTTTGTCCTAGCCCTAATTATTGTACTGAAGTAAATAACTTATTCCTGGACATAGTAAGTGATACTGGACTAGAACAATATGTTGACTCACCTACTCGCCAAGGTAAAACTTTAGACTTGGTGCTTTCTACTAATTCTAATATCCACGATCTAGAAGTGGTACCAGGCATGTCAGATCATGATGCTGTAGTATTCAGTTTTTCAATAAACCATGTACCTGATCAACAGCCCCCTCATATGGCCTTTTTGTATCATAAAGCTGATGTGGAAGGAATAAAAGCAGATTTATTAAATTTTCAGAACAGTTTTCTGCAACAGGACCCAGGTTCGATGAAATGTGGAATGACTTTAAAGAAGCTGTGTATCAAGACACACGGTAGTGTGTCGTGCGGCCCAAGAAGCCGGCGCGTAACACCCGTGAGTATATTAACAGGAAGAAAGAAAACGCAATTTTCGCACCTCCGTAGCTCTGTGCTTCCTTGATGAAACAAGACGATTTTTGCTGTGGACATTCCCCCCAACTGCAGTACTCCACATTCCAAATTTGAGCGAAATCGCTTCAAGCGTTCCCGAGATATGCGACTTCAAAAATTGGCTCAGTTTCTTCGTTTTTTTTCTTCTTATTTTTCTTTTTCTTGTCGCACACTTACAAAAACTGCTATAAAACTTGAACACCATATCCGATTACCTTGAAATTTGGCACACAGAAGGGGGATATAAAGGCGCATCTCGGTACCAACTTTGGCTGGAATACGATAAACAGGCAAAGAGTTATGAGCGATTATTCACGAAAAATAACACCAATATGTTGTCACGCCTACAGGGTAAACCGCGTAAGGGAAGAAGCTGAAAATCGGTGGGTGAATAGGTTAACTATTGAACCTCAAACCTTTTGTGGTTTGAAAGAAATCGAGCTAAAAACCAGGAAGATACAACGAAAAAACCAACAGTGTGTAACAATTACGCAATCGAGATCAGCTAATAAAAAAACGACTGCTTGCCACGCCTACCAGATAAACCGCTTGGGGTAATGCTTTGAAAATCGTTGTACAGATGGAGTAATCATCTTAGAAAGGCTCATCAATGGTGTAGAAGAATCAGACTTAAAGCCACGGAGTTATAACACGAAATCCAACTTGGTGTAGCAAGTGCGAGATCGAGATACTCTAATAGAGCAGTCATCCTAATAGAGCAGTCACCCTGAAGAGAATTATTATTATTATTATTAATTCAAGAGATCAGCTAGAAATAAGAAACCTGTATAGAGATCAGCTACACACAAGTCACCCTGTAGAGAGATCAGCTAGAAGAAGTTACCTTGTAGGGAGTTCATGCAACTATGGAAAGAGATGGTTCAGCTAGAAAAAATTACCTTGTAGAGTTCAGCTACAAAGAAACCACCATGTAGAGAGTTCAGCTACAAACAAATCGCCCTGTGGAGAGATCAATAGAAGAAGTTACCTTGCAAAGAGTTCAGCTACAAAGAAACCATCATGTAGAGAGTTCAGCTACAAACAAATCTCCCTGTAGAGAGATTAGCTAGAAGAAGTCACCTTGTAGAGAGTTCAGCTACAAAGAAACCATTTTGTAAAGAGCTCAGCTGCAAACAAATCACCTGTACAGAATTCAGCTACAAACAAATCACCCTGTAGAGAGATCAGCTAGAAGAAATTACCTTGTAGATAGTTCAGCTACAAACAAATCACCCTGTAGAAAGATCAGTTAGAAGAAGTTACTTTGTAGAGAGTTCAGCTACAAAGAAACCATTTTGTAAAGAGCTCAGCTGCAAACACATCACCTGTACAGAATTCAGCTACGAACAAATCACCCTGTAGAGAGATCAGCTAGAAGAAGTTACCTTGTAGATAGTTCAGCTACAAACAAATCTCCCTGTAGAGAGATCAGCTAGAAGAAATTGCCTTGTAGAGAGTTCAGCTACAAAGAAACCATCATGTGGAGAGTTCAGCTGCAAAGAAATCACCACTGCCCAAATTTCAAGGCAATAGCTCTTTCCAATCTGAAGTTATCAATTGTCAAAGTTGGCAAATTGGATGTGTGTGGAAGGCCCCTTTTTGCAAATCCGGTCACATATGTATTATATATATATAATTTGTACATTTACTGATAAAATATTTAAAGTATATCTACTTCATCTTTACTTCCTTCCTGTAGTAAAGAAAAAAAAACATAGGTTAAAAAAGTCCCAAAGCTGGCCATAGGCCGGCTTTGGGGTATACAAATACAAAAAGAAATGAAATCTAATCCAAAACAGCCAAGCTGTAAAAAAAGTGTGCGGCCCTCAGAAAGGCTATGGTGAAAAAAGATGTGAAATCCAAGGTGGCGGCCAAGAAATGGCTGTGATGGTAGGTTAATGGTAAAAATTTTAATAACGACAATTCAGGTGAATTTTTGTGCCGCTTCACAAAATTTACCTGAATTGTCATTATTAAAATTTTTCCCATTAACCTACCATCACAGCCATTTCTTGGCCGCCACCTTGGATTTCACATCTTTTTTCACCATAGCCTTTCTGAGGGCCGCACACTTTTTTTACAGCTTGGCTGTTTTGGATTAGATAATACTATCTCCAAGCAAGTCCCTCAAAGAACTATACGATCAAATAGTGGTTTGCCATGGATTAATAAAGAGTTGAAAAAGGACATGAAAGTTTGTAAGCGTCTATATAATATTGCTAAAATAAGCAATAGTGAGGGAGACTGGAGTACTTACCGCAGAGTCAAAAACCAAATTAATAACAAACTCAAAGAAGCTCATAACAACTATTGTAGCAGACTATTTGATGGCTCCTTTGGTGGTAGCAAGAGAGAGTTTTGGAATATATTAAGGCTAAGCATAAAGATGATGTTGGAATCTCCACTATAGTTGTTGATGGAAAGCCATGTACTGATGCTAAAAGTAAAGCTGAAGCCTTGAACAGTTATTTTAAATCAGTGTTTACGAAAGAAGATACAGAGAATTTACCTAATCTGGCAGATCCAAGCTTTGAAGTCCTATTCCCAAATATATCTGACATTACATTTTCAGTGGAAGGTATACGTCAATTATTGTCTAACCTAGATACAAATAAAGCCAGTGGTCTGGATGAAATTCCATCATTCATCCTTAAACAGTTTGCTGTGGAAATTTCTCCTATTTTACAAGTCATTTTTACAAAATCACTATCTTCAGGCTTACTACCATCAGATTGGAAAAAAGCAAACATTTGTCCAGTCTTTAAGAAAGGTAGGCGTGATGAAGCAAGTAATTATAGACCGATATCCCTTACTTCTATATGCTCAAAAACAATGGAACACATCATTAATTTCACAACATAATGAGCTACCATAATGCCAATGACATCCTAATAGAAAACCAACATGGCTTCAGAGCTGGTCATTCATGTGCTACCCAACTCATTACCCTAACAGAAGATATTCTACATGCTCTAGACCATCAGAAACAAGTTGACATCATATTGCTTGATTTTGCTAAAGCTTTTGACACAGTTCCACACCAGCGATTACTTATGAAATTACAATACTATGGCATTAGAAACAATACATTTAACTGGATCAAATGATCAGACACAATGTGTACTTCTTAATGGAAAATCCTCAACCCCAGTAACAGTTACATCAGGGGTACCACAAGGAACAGTACTTGGTCCTCTGATGTTCTTGTTGTATATTAATGACATTACCAGAAGTATTTCATCCCCACTACAGCTGTTTGCTGATGTCTGCTTGTTATATAGAGTAATTTATTCCCAGAATGATGCTTCCATCCTTCAGCAAGATCATGACAGACTATCAGAATGGGTACACATATGGCAACTTAGATTTAATGTATCCAAATGTGTTGTAATAAGATGCACCAGATCTCAGTCACCTATCATTCACAACTATGAACTGAACAACCATACCTTAACAATTACTGATAGACATACATACCTCGGAGTACTGTTGGACAAACATTTATCTTGGTCACCTCATGTATCCAAAATAACAGGAAAAGCATCCAGAACATTAAACTTTCTTAAGAGAAACCTAAGCAATTGTTCTACACAAGTGAAAGCAGCAGCATATCTAGCAATGGTAAGACCACAACTGGAATATGCTTCAGTAGTATGGGACCCTATTTATAACAGTGATGTACATAAACTTGAAAATATTCAAAGAACAGCAAGATGGGTATTGAAAAATTACAGTAGATATAGTTCAGTTACTTCCATGCTCCATGCAACATCTCTCCTGGCCTGAACTTAAAACTCGACGCAAGATATCCAGACTGCAGACATTTTACAAAGCACTTCACAACCAAATTCCCTTATCTATTCCATCCAATTATCTTCCAATGACCAGAGAAACCAGGCAATATCATCAGTACCATTTCATACTCCCTACAACATCTACTACAGCTTACCAAAAAAGTTTTTCTCCAGCGAGGGGTCCGCCACGCTTTAAATCTAACTTATCCGAGATTCAAATCTCTTGGAATCCCCATGCAATCTACAAGAATCTTCTCAAATCTCTGAATCTCTGTGAAATCTGCAAAATCCATTAAAATCCATGGAATCTTTAAAATCTTCCTAATCTTCGTGACAATCTTTAAAATCTCGCTGAAATCTTTGAATCTGAGACTACCACAATCAAATCTTAACCTTCTTGTTAGTAAATTTCAGTAAACGTTTGGATATTTTACTCAAGCTCTTGCTTGTTAACACGTATTCTTGCGGTTGTCTTGCACCTAGGCCTGTTCGTCCACGTGTACTGTGCGATTATTGGGTTCTTGCCGAGGGGTCCGACACTTCGGAAAGAGCGTACGAGATTTCCAGATTTCTACGGTGATTTCTGATTTCTAGACTGATTTCTGCTGTTTTCCGCCCACGCAAGCTATAGTTTACGGAAAATCTTCTCCAATTTACCGAGAAACACGGAGATTAGAGGCTTGATTTCTGATTTCTACTGTAGGGAGCGTACGAGATTTCACGAAGTGTCGGACCCCTCGGTTCTTGCAGTCCGCTAAGTATATTGCCAGAGATATAGCCAGTTGTTCCCGAGGTTGTTTCTTCTTCGCAACGCCTTTAGCTACTTGACGAACTCCGGCGTTGGGACAAGCTAGTTAGTGACCCTGACTCGGATCTTTGTTAGGTGAGTCTACATACTGAATTCACACCTGTGAAAAGAGTGAGCATGGTGCATGTACGGATTCATATTGCTCCTGACATAATAGCCAAGATAAGACTCCAATAGCTAACAGCTACATCTCTTTAGCTAAATCAGGAGTAGCTATAGCACGTCTCGTCAATATTCACATTCTTGAAAATCATCATGCAGTAATTATAATCAACACATCTCAATCTCTATATTCTAGATATAGTATAGACCTCGATATAGACTAGCCAACATTCATGCAGCAAATTAATGAAAAGTTTAGCTACACATGTGGGACCCCTGCTTTTAGTGATACGAGTAGTGATATTTGCTATGTAGTTTAATTTGTTATCCCACTCATATGGGACCTCAGCTGTGAAGGCTACTGAAAGCCTTTGTCAGTATAGGGAGTCAGAGACGTGCTGGCAAGAAGAATACAGAGAAGGCTAATAATCCTAATCCCTGCTATGGCTCCATAACCATAGGCACATGTCTTGATTGTATGTGGCTGTGGCACAACACGGCTGGCTGGAATCTCTGAAATCTTAAGGTTTTGGTTACAAAGAATTTGCATGCTTTTGAATATTCTTGTACTGGTATCTTGTGCCAGCATCCCTCAACATTAAGCTCAGGTATGAAAGCTTAGTCCAATTATAATTAGCTATGTAGCAACATGCACTATGTAATGTGTAAGCTTAACTCTACCATGCCAGCAAGTAATGTGTCCAAATGATATCCCACTCTTAGCTGAACAGATTCGAGCAGATTAAATTACTATCTCATCTATTATTGTTTAGTGAAAGATAACAGGAGATGGAGCAGCAACCTCAGGAACTATCCACTACCAGTTTGGAAGTTGATATACTTGCACTGAACGCATCTGATACCTGATATCTTGAAATGCATGAACGCATCTGATACCTTCGCTTAGCTGAGTTTATGTACGTATGTATATACATACAATTTACAATACACGCACAAACTTTAACAAGCATGCTAGCTAATAATTTATATCTCAATGGGTCAGTGTCCATATCACTTTGCTAACTCAGGTAGACAGTCTCAAAGACAGTTGCACTATAAGTTATATTATATATAAGTGTGGAATCTATGTGTAAAATCTAATTGTGTGGTATCTTTGATATATTATTCCACATTTGCTGAAGTCAACTACACCACTGATATGCTGAAGTTCCTGTACACAATTATCAAGACAATTATGCAGTCCAACTGTCAGCAGTTTCAAGAGATGTCTAAATAATGATATAGCTAAAATGTACACAACTTGCACGGACATGGCAAAACATGATGATTTTAGACATATTATTTGATGCATACAGTATTATAATACAGCTATACATGTGCGGCATGAAAAGCTAGGGCCAAGTGGTAGCTAATAATAGTATTTGCCAACTCTAGTGTGAGATTTACTGAGCTTATGTGCGCATGCAGGGCTATTTGATTTGATTGAATGCTTTAGCTACGGTGACCAGCACTGAGGTACTTTGCTATGTCACTATCTTGGTTGCTCAGTACAAATGAAGTATGTACAACTCAAGATCTAGGCATTTTCTCATCACTACTGAGATCACTATAAGGAGAGCTAGCTCTTAGTCATAATTACTTACTATGTGAGGCAACTGTATAGATGCATTGGGAACAGTTCCATTAGCTATAGGCTAACTTGCTACGTGTCAGCGGGCAAAGCCGCCAATTGCAATTTAACTAGGCAAATTAGCCACATATACTAAGCTCTATTGCTGGTAGTATGCAGTATTGCAATAGCTAAAGAGTAGCCTCTTCAGTAGACTCGTACCTCGACTCATACCAGGTACAGAACACGGCTCCACAGCACTACAACATAGTATTTAAAAGTATTTCAAATCTTAACTGAAATCTTAAAATCTTGTAAAATCTTTTCAAATCTCAGTCAAAATCTTGAATCTTTCTTAAGATTTCTCAAATCTCAAATCTAAATACTGCGTTACGGACCCCTCGTTCTCCAGAACAATTCAAGACTGGAACTCATTGCCACAATTCCTAATTGATTTAAACGACTCTGACTCTTTCTCAGTTAACGTTTCTAATTATTGTAGTAATGTACATGTGTGATTTTTTTTTTCCTGAACGCATCAGCAGTGTTGAGTAATAATAAATAAATAAACTAAACGTTTCAGTTGTAAAGTGCATGGATCACGTGATTTTTAAAGCAGACCAGATTCGATAGTGATCCATTCTACTGTTTTATTTGTTGTTTGGAATTAGTTGGCCCTTCCAATAGCCTGTAAAAGTCAACTTTTGGAAGTGTCACGTGACTGTCGGTTCAATAGCCCCGCCGTTATTGAACCGACTTTCGGTTCAGTAACCACTGCCTTTTTGGCATCTTCAATCAGGCTGCTGGTCTTCTTTATCCAACGAAACCATATCGAGGTGTTAATTTTCCGTATCAACGCTTCCTTTCAGCAGCATATTTAGACGCCATAGAATTATTTCAGAGCTGGATTTCAGAAGCGCTTCAGTCCTGGCACTACTGTGAGAGGTACACTTGCTAGCTAGATATCTGCAACTTCACGATTGGGATCGGGTTCACGATAGATTTTCGACCACGCCCACTAAGGACCGCCGATTATGCTGGCATAATAGGTGTCTGAAAGCATTGTGCATAATGCTAACATAATAGGAAGAAATATTTGAGCCATGCTACAAACCCTTGGTGGTCAAAATACATATCGCAGAAAAGATCGATATACTCTAATAGAACAGTCAATAACTATAATAGAACAATCAGGCAGCTGAATGTTCTATTAGAGTATATCGATTTTCTCTGTTACATGTAAATTTTGAAGAGCAAAGATGTGCTCCAGCCACTTTAATTGCAAATTTATTAGCTAGCAAAACATAAGAAATGAGGCATAAAACTTGAGCATATAAAATAGGTAAATTTTTTTAGCAGTGCAGCATAGCACAATAGGTAAAATTTTGAGCATGATAGGCGGGTCCATAACGCCCATCAAATAAGATCTGGTGGAATAATAGCAAAACAGTACTGAGACCCGACCTCTTAACAATCTAGCTAGCTATTTACTTAACAACAAACAAGATCACCTCAGGTCTAGCTAGCTGCACACCCCTTGGCTGACTCGAGATATACTCTAAATGAGTCTAATACAACAGTAACTCTAATACAACAGTCATGTATGATATAACAGTTACAAGTTACATTGTTATAGTAGACATAGTTATTTTTATAAAAAAAAGAAGCAAGCACATACAATATAAAATTAATAATATTGTTCTAAAGAAGACAGGTACCCATCAGCAACAGCAAGGTCAACGGCTGGAGGCACACAGGAATGCTTGAATCTAGAACATGATCCCCTGATACACATTACTGAAGAGTGCAGCAAGGAGAACTCCAAACTACAGCAAAGCCTGCCCATCACCACAGAATATGGGGAACTCCACTTCTCATTGAGCAAATGGGCAAGTTGTTTATAAGTGATGGTATCTGCCTTTCCCATACCTACAGATGCAGAAAATACAAGTGGACTAATACAAGTTACATTGTAGCTAACTATGCTACAACAAAAAAACTGAACAAATTAGTATAAAAATTATTAATTCAAAAGTGAAGTAGGGATTTACGCAAAAAAAAAAAGTGAAACAAGAGATGAATTATGGTGTTACAGCACAGCTCAGTGGGAAATCCCTACTTTGACACATTAGGCCCCTATTCGGTGATTATTAGTTTCTCATCCAGCCTTTCTAATTATTATGATGCGGGCGGGAGGGTATTACCATTATGCCATTATTTTATAATATTAACACACTGATGTACAGACCTTGTCCAAATTGTCTTTCTTTCTTACTACAAACATTTCCTTCACCAGCTGATTCTAATTTTCGTGATCGCCAACTGTTTTTCGACAGTCAACTGAAAGCCTGCTTTGATGAAGTCGATAGAGCACGATTGCAACTAGCACTGCAGCAATTTGCTAAGGAAAACAACAGCTCTCCTGGTGATATATAGCGCATTGTAGCGTTCATCAACAAAAATTATAACAGCTTGATATCACGTGTTCTTCTGAGCATGCGCAGAGTAAATAATGGCTTACCATGCAGTAGCTTAAGAGGGATGCGGGCGGTGGATGAGAAACTAATAATCACCAAATAGGGGCCTTAGCTATTATTATTTTGTTCAATGCCAAAGTAGGGACTTTCCCACTGAGCTATGCTGTAACACCATGATTTATCTCTTGTTTCACTACTTTTTTTTGCATAAATCCCTACTTCACTTTTAAATTAACAATTTTAAAAATACTATATTTTTCATAGAAACCTGATTTGACAGTTATTACATCAACATAATAAGGTTTATGGCTTAGTTGAAGGACATCTACTGTATAATATCATTTCTACATAAGTACTATATAGAATCAATAGCTACTGCACAGATCAAATACAATTCCTAGTAGACAATAATATAGTGGTAAAAACCTATTAATGTAAAGACATGTTAGCTATACACTTTCTAAACCATGCACCACAATTGTGCATAACCACATGTTTATAGGAGAAGATATTATATAAAATATTTGTGGATCACAATGTGAACGAGATTAACTGTCAATGGTTCACTATCAGTGTTGGTACCTTTATTATGACATGCATGTTTTGCCAAACGTGTGCTCATCTGGTAACCCTATACCAATTACCAAATTGGTATAGGACTAACCCAACAATGTGGATATTGGTAGCTCACTTGTAAATGTGGTGTATGCCCAGATGTGTGTATAGTTAGTATTTAAATGTGATTATCAACAATATATTTATCGTTTTAATAGTCAATAAGTGAATGGTGCCTTCTAAGTTGCTAAGGAAGTAACTGGATAATTTGTTAGGTGAGTGCAAAGTTTCAAGTAGTAATTTAATAATTTTTTTTCAAGAAATAAAGTTGAGAGGACTTGTAAAATGTTAACCATCAATTATTTGGGAGAATGACAACAGTATCTACTGGCTTTGGTGGTATAGGGCTTCATTCAGCACTCCTTTGTGTTTCTTGGAAAATGAACATGTGGACAATGAACATGTTGGTCGGCAACTGGAAAATGTGTTGGGTAAAGTAGTCAATCATGCTGTACAACTATAAATCTTTTGCTTTGGAAATAAGAAGTCTAAAGGGCCTGTATTATTATTGGAAGAGAAACCTGAACATACAGCTTAGCCTAGGAAGCCACTGAAGCGACATCTCTCCTCTAGAGTCAACAAGAAGACAAGGGGGCTTGTCTTCCTGTTGGGAGAAAGCTACGTAGAATCACCCTGATGATAGTTTGTATACTAATTGGGGGAGGGTGAATTATACTTAAATAATCTAAACAGTAGAGTGAGTAGCTAGCTACTCCATCCAAAAGATGGGTGCAGTAGCTGAAACACTTTCTAGAGTAGTAAATTACCAAATAAGCACAATGCTACACTTCATGACTATACCCTCTGATAATTAGCATTACTTAGAAATGAATAAATTTCCCACAGCGTTGAACAAGTTACATGTCGTATTGACTATTAATTATTATTATTATTATTATCAATTTTGTCAAAATGACAGGGTCATACAGAAGGACAAGCCTGCAAACGTATTCCCCACAATTAAACATACATACAGTAACATTAAATGTACACGAATACAATAACTAAGACGAGACAGATAGCTAATAACAGAGCAATACACAACAGGACAAAAAAGAGAAAGTTATTCGAATAGAAATCGGCGAAGGGCAGCACGGAATAGATTTGACTTCCTAATCTGTAGGATGGAATGCAGTATGGTGTTCCAAAGAAAAGGGTTGTTTACAAAAAAAGAGAAGCGATATGAATTAATAGTAGATACAACTGGCCGGATCGATAGAGGATGAGATCGAGTTGAGGTTTTGGGTAACTGAAAATGATTGTGAAAAGGTAAAGAGCTTCTGTGGTGCAGACTATCATGTACATGGCAAATGGAGAAATACTTGTGGCGCTGCTTGATGGTAGGCCAGTGTAACTCTTGTATACAGTCATCAGAAGATTTACTCCAGCAATATGATAATGGATTCCACCTACTATTGGAAGCCCAACAGGCAGCCCTACATTGTATGGATTCCAAAAGATTGACATTGGTATTAGAGTAAAGATGCCACACTGGACAGGCATATTCCAGGACAGGCCGGACAATACACTTGTAAGCAATGGAGTTAATTGATATTGAAGAGTTGTAGAGACGATGACGAAGGAAGTTTAATGATCTAGAAGAAACATATTTACAATGTTCATTCCAATTGAGTTTGTAGTCAACAACTAGTACACCAAGGTATCGTACTACAGGATGATGTGAAATAGCTGAAGAATCCAGATGATATGATGGTAAGGGTGGAGAACGTTTGTTGGAAATTGCAATACTATCACATTTCAGTGAGTTTAAATGCAAGAGCCACTTCTTAGCCCACTGGGCTATGCTAGATAGATCAACCTGTAGCAAAGCAGCATCACTGGAAGAGGATATTTCCTTATAAATAGTGACATCATCTGCAAACAGTTTGACTTTACTGTGAGCTACTACAGAGGAAATGTCATTGATATATAATAAGAATAATAGAGGACCTAGGACTGAGCCCTGGGGCACACCCGAGGTAACAGGAACCTAAGAAGAGAACTGACCATTAACAACCAGCGTTGAAACCGGGTCGGGTCATCCGGGTCACATTTTCTCCGGGTCATCCCGGTCTGACCCGGTTTACAATTTATCCGGGTCTGACCCGGATTTTTTTTTTTTTTTTTTTTTTTCTGACCCGGATTGGATCACGTGAGAAACGAAATTGTTCGTTTGACGACGTGGAAACTTATAAACGCTATCGCGTAGCTCTTTCGTGAGCCACGCCCACTTTTCGCATTACAAACATACGCTCAGCCACGCCCATTTGTTAGTAAGTGTAGTATGTAGCACGAAACCGAGGGTATCTATGGTGAGGGGTAGCTATTGTCAGTAGGTGAAGACCTTTTTTTTTTTTTTGGTCTTCAACCTACAGCTAGGCTGAAGTTGCAATATTCACTCAACACGAATCGAACGCTCAAAGTGTAGACTCGTTCGCTCGCTCGAGACTAGCCGAAACACGTCTCGGCTTTAATTAATCCGGGTCAAATCCGGATTGCTATCCGGGTCAGTGGGTCATCCGGGTCAGCAGTAGTGACCCGGTTTCAACGTTGTGACAACAACTCGCTGGCGGCGTCCAGTAAGAAAAGTTCTAAGCCAATTTAAAATGTCACCAGAAATTCCTAGGGCTTCTAACTTTAACAGCAATCGGGGATGAGAAACAGAGTCAAAAGCCTTTGTCAGACCAAGAAATACACAGTGAGTACTGTTACGATTCTCTAAAGATACAGCCCAGTCATTAACTGCTTCTAATAGTAGTGAAACAGTGTAATGTTTGTGTCGAAAACCAAACTGACAATCATCAAGGATATCGTGATGTTCTAGAGTAGCAATAAGTTGGCGATGAATAATTCTCTCTATAATTTTGACAACGATGGATGTCAGACTAATTGGACGGTAATTACTTGGAAGGTGTTTATCACCCTTCTTATGAACTGGTACAACATTGGCACTAATCCAATCTAATGGAAATTTACCCGTTGACAGTGACTGTTGAAACAGTTGAACCAATGAAGGAGCAATAAATTCAGCACCCAGCTTCAGTAATCACGATGGAAGCAGATCTGGGCCACAGGCCTTGTCACAGTGTAAATTAGTCAATTCCTCATATATGTCTTCAGTAGTAAATTTTATAGAATCTATGATTGATGGGTGAATGAATAAAGATTCGTTTAACTTTGAAACATCAGAGCCATCATCCACTGTGAACACTGAACTAAAATAAGTATTAAATGCCTCAGCCTTCTGAGAATCCTCAGTCACCTTGGCATTATTGTGTAGTAAAGTAGGTATAGGAGATCTAACACCCTTGGAAGAGTTAAGCCACCTCCAAAATGGTTTAGGAGAGTCAGAATATTGGCTAGAGAGAGAGGAAACATGAGACTCAGTGTCTTGTCTTGTTCTGTCACATATCTCCTACATACTTTGAAGTGAACAATAACTGTCAACTAGATTTCTAGGAATAATCTTTATGGCATACCTCATTTTGATTCATTTAATGTGCCTTAAGTTATATAACATTTTTAGCCCACATCTTGTAGTGGCTATTCTGTGAGTATAAAAGCAGGCATGCTAGCTAGGCTGCGTGTCAGCGCTTTGAAGTGAGAAAGACAAAATGTTGTTATTTCAACTACTTGTGGTGCTTGCTAGTGGTCTGCTCTGCTTATCACAACAATGCCAGGATGAGGTCTATACCAATGATTTGAAGTACACTTCTTGTGAAGAGATCCTCACCAAGTTCCCAGATACACCTTCTGGTTACTATGTACTGGCAGACTCTACTGAGAAGGTCTACTGTGACATGGAGAACAAACGTTGTGGTAGCCAAGGGTGGACCAGAGTGGCTTATGTCAACATGTCTTCTGAAACATCATCATGTCCTGGAGAGTTTCAGCTATATGAAACCCCAATACGCTCTTGTGGTGGCTTGACTGGTATTGGATGTGCTTCTGCTAAGTTTTCTACTCATGGAATACCATACAGTCAGGTATGTGGTAGAATGATAGGCTATCAAGTAGCAGCCCCTGATGAATTTTGCCCATATATATATATGATCAAAAACATCCTGAAATATTTATGGAAGGAGTGCAAATTACCCATGGAAATAATGGACAGCATATTTGGGCTTATGTCACTGGTTATCAGAGATCACCAACTAAAACAACACCTGGAGGCATTTACTGTCCTTGTGCTTCTCACTGGTTCAATGGTTCAATTTCAGCATTCATCGGAAATGATTATTATTGTGACAGTGGAACTGATGATACTCCATCTGTAAAAGGGACATTCTAATACTATTCATGTTTGATGGAGTAAACTTAGTACAGTGTACAAACACCCTCCTACCTTGTTCACTATTATAAGCTCGTTTATCACATCACTGACAGTTACACCTATAGGCTATAGTTTTTAGTGACCCAGCTTCCTAATGTGTTACAAGTGTGACACTAACAATTTAACACCTCACTACTATACACTTCCAATAAGGTTAGCTCACATCAGATGGAAAGTAATGATTTTGTGTTTGTCTGTATGTGTCTGGGTGTGAACAAACAAGAAAAAGTTTTTCTAAGTAATACTTACAAGTTTTAGATAGCTAAGGCTACAGGCTTGATGTTTTTACTATTCAACATTTACTGTTCAACGTCGCTTCAGCCCGACAGGTGCCGTTTGGCATACCACAGCACATGTTTCGTGAACTTATCTGTGTCTTTCTTTGTGTCCCATTTCTCTTTGTTGGCAGCCCAAGGTGCCAATTTGTGGTAGCACCGCATGATGGCTTCCCTAAGTTTGAATGGGAATTGTCCAAGCTTACTGTTGTGACTGGATTGATTGTAGATGGTCTTTCTCCTAGTGTTCTTCATTTGTAACACAGTGTAACTGGCTGAACATGGCTGAAAACAAAGCGTAAAGGCTACTTTGTTATTTTAGTAATTGATAGTTGGGGCAAGCATTCAGTTAAATAGGCTCTTTCCATTCCCTACGGTGGTATGTGTGGGTTCACCAACCATAATAATGTAAACAACAAGTATAAGGATTAGGGATCATAGAAACAAAAGCAGCGAAAAAAGGGAAATGGCCTACACCTGAAGTTATACTTGTTTCACTACTTCAATGAACCCTAATCAAATTTAAAATTCTTAATCTTTCCTTATACTTGTATACTATTGCAGATAATTGGTTAGAATTTAGTTGCTTCTTTGAGCTGCTTTGGACCAAATTTTGACTTTGTTGTGTAAAAACTTTGTTGTGATTATTATTTTAAAAACATAATTGAGCTCTTTTGATTACAGGGATTATTGAATATATGATTACTAAGTAGTTCTGTGTATTGTACACTTAGTATGATGTGATTCAATAAGGAATTATCATCCTTCTTTAAATTCACCTTGTATGAAAACTGAATAATGACCTGTTGTATAGATAACTTGGCCACAAGTGCAAGAAACTGATGTTTTGGAACATAGAACCATGTTATGCAAGATCTTTAATACATAAAGCATCGCAACATGTGTATCTGAAAAAGACAGCACGAGGGAGGCATGTCGGGAGACTAATACAGCATGGACCATACGAGTCTTCAGAGTTTTCTCACTATAGTGTGGGGTTTTCCATTGATTATCATAAATGGTGGAATGGTTGACCATACAAGCTTCTGGAGTTTTCTTGTTAGTGTGGGGCTCATGCTCCAATAACACTTAAAGTGCTGCCTACACTTGTGTATGCAAATACAGCACTCAGAAGGTGTGTCTCTCCAGAACCCAATCATTCGAGCATTCTAAAAAGTTTCACATTAGCAAGATGCTTGTACAGTGAACCAATACACAACACTACACCATATAGTACTGGTCTTCCATCTGGTGGATAATTTATTGTGTCATGAGTGGAACAAGAAGAAAGACTAAGTAGAAGGTACAGTATAGGGCAAGAAGAAATCACAAAACTTCTGAACAAAGAGGAGAAAGATTAGCCAGACGAAGGGAATATGACAGAAGCAAATATGCTGCAATTGAAGATGCTTTAATTTACCTATTTACCCCAAAGAAGAAGGGAACAACAGCTACTGGCTAGTGAGACACACCAAGTACCGGACCCCAACAATAACAGTCATGGTACTGTAAAAATCAACAGTTTATAGCTACCTAAATAATAAGTACAGTAGCCAGCTAGAGATCATCATCATATTTGAGTACAGAAAAATGCGTTATCAATCCAGCTAGCCATCCTTCAACATGTAGCTTTATAGCAAAGACCTTAACTACCTGCATCATAATTATTCATATCTCAGGCTTGCCCCAGGATGCTCATACATCTCAAATAGAAGTAGTTAGGGTAGTTATAGTGATATTACTAAGGTCAACAAGTAAGATAGATAGTACTCTCACACAACTGTACTAACATCAATAGTGGGATTTGTTGTTATGCTTAACACCTAAAATGCTCACATGAATTTTCTTACAGACCTTAGTAATGTATTAAGAATCAAATCAATGATCAAGGAGCTGCAACACAAAAATAAATAAGCTATTTTTGCTTAAATATATAAATCAACACATCATGTGTAGGGCTGGGAGATTAAATCAATTGTGGGATTAATCGTGATTGTCTGTGAACATTGTGATGTTGATATGTAATATAAATAATTGTGATGTTATAACATCACATGTAAATGTATAATAAATTCAAAATATTTGCACAGAATATTGTGGAAGAACATGATCCACAGAACAAGCCTACACTTCTAAGACAGTTCATTATGTGAATAATTCCTACCAAGGGCATCGGAACCGGGGGAGCTATGGCCCCAACACTATTTTCAAAAGTATGTTTTGGCCCCCCCACTTTTGGGGCCAACTAGCTCAGGTTGAAACAATCAGCCAAAGCTATATACACAGAAATACATACATCCATACGAGAAGCCATACAACACCACGTACCAGCACTGGCATCACCAGTCCCCCCCTCGAGTCCTCCACAACTGTCAAGCTGTCATTTAACCTCTCTAAATTCGTATCTAATCCAAAACAGCCAAGCTGTAAAAAAACAGTGCGGCCCTCAAAATGGCTATGGTGAAAAAAGATGTGAAATCCAAGGTGGCGGCCAAGAAATGGCTGTGATGGTAGGTTAATGGTAAAAATTTTAATAACGACAATTCAGATGAATTTTTGTGCCGCTTGGTCTTGGCAAAAAATTCACCTAAATTGCCGTTATTAAATTTTTTACCATTAACCTACCATCACAGCCATTTCTTGGCCGCCACCTTGGATTTCACATCTTTTTTCACCATAGCCATTTTGAGGGCCGTACTGTTTTTTTTTACAGCTTGGCTGTTTTGGATTAGATTTCATTTCTTTTTGTATTTGTATACCACAAAGGATAGGCCGACTTTGGGACTTTTTTAACCTGTCTTTTTTTTCTTTACCACAGGAAGAAGAAAAGATGAAGCAGATGTACTGTAAATATTTCTGATTTTATCAGTAAATGTACAAATTATATATATAATACATATATTTATTACAGAACTCTCCATGGTGGTTTCTTTGTAACTGAACACTCTACAAGGTGACTTCTTCTTGCTTCCCTCTCTGCAGGGTGAATTGTTAGTAGCTGAACAATCTACAAGGTAACTTCTTCTAGCTGATCTCTCTACAGGGTGATTTGTTTGTAGCTGAATTCTGTGCAGATGATTTGTTTGCAGCTGAGCTCTTTACAGAATGGTTTCTTTGTAGCTGAACTCTCTACAAAGTAACTCCTTCTAACTGATCTTTCTACAGGGCAATTTGTTTGTGGCTGAATTTTCTACAGGGTGATTTCTTTGAAGCTGAACTCTCTACATGGTGGTTTCTTTGTAACTGAACTCTCTACAAGGTAATTTCTTCTAGCTGATCTCTCTACAGGGAGATTTGTTTTTAGCTGAACCCTCTACAAGGAAACTTCTTCTAGCTGATCTCTCTACAGGGAGATTTGTTTGTAGCTGAACTCTCTACAGGTGATTTGTTTGCAGCTGAACTCTCTACATGATGGTTTCTTTGTAACTGAACTCTCCACAAGGTAACTTCTTCTAGCTGACCTTTTTACACGGTGATTTGTTTGTAGCTGAACCCTCTACAAGGAAACTTCTTCTAGCTGATCTTTCTACAGGGTGATTTGTTTGTAGCTGAACCCTACAAGGAAACTTCTTCTAGCTGAGCTCTCTACAGGGAGATTTGTTTGTAGCTGAACTCTCTACAGGTGATTTGTTTGCAGCTGAACTCTCTACATGATGGTTTCATTGTAACTGAACTCTCTACAAGGTGACTTCTTCTAGCTGATCTTTCTACAGGGAGATTTGTTTGTAACTGAACTCTCTACAGGTGATTTGTTTGTAGCTGAACTCTCTACATGATGGTTTCTTTGTAGCAGAACTCTCTACAAGGTAACTGATGTCTCTACAAGGTCACTAGTTTGTAGCTGAACTCTCTATATGGTGGTTTCTTTGTAACTGAGCTCTCTACAAGGTGACATCTTCTAGCTGATCTTTCTAGAGGGTGATTTGTTTGTAGCTGAACTCTCTACAAGGAAACTTCTTCTAGCTGATCTCTCTACAGGGAGATTTGTTTGTAACTGAACTCTCTACAGGTGATTTGTTTGCAGCTGAACTCTCTACATGATGGTTTCTTTGAAGTTGAACTCTCCACAAGGTAACTTCTTCTAGCTGATCTCTCTACAGGGAGATTTGTTTGTAGCTGAACTCTCTACAGGTGATTTGTTTGCAGCTGAACTCTCTATATGATGGTTTCTTTGTAGCTGAACTCTGTACAAGGTAATTTCTTTTAGCTGATGTCTCTACAAGGTCACTAGTTTGTAGCTGAACTCTCTACATGATGGTTTCTTTGTAACTGAACACTCTTCAAGGTAACTTCTTCTAGCTGTTCTCTCTACAGGGTGATTTATTTGTAGCTGGATTCTGTACAGGTGATTTTTTTGCTGCTGAGCTCTTTACAGAATGGTTTCTTTGTAGCTGAACTCTCTACAAGGTAACTTCTTCTAACTGATCTCTCTACAGCGAGATTTGTTTGTAGCTGAACTCTCTACAGGTGATTTGTTTGCAGCTGAACTATCTAGATGATAGTTTCTTTGTAGCTGAACTCTCTACAAGGTAATTTCTTCTAGCTGAACTCTCTACATGGTGGTTTCTTTGTAGATAAACTCTCTACAAGATAACTTCTTCTAACTGATCTTTCTACAGGGCAATTTGTTTGTGGCAGAATTTTCTACAGGGTGATTTCTTTGCAGCTGAACTCTCTACATGGTGGTTTCTTTTTACTGTAGCTGAACTCTCTACAAGGTAATTTCTTCTAGCTGATCTCTCTACAGGGTGATTTGTTTGTAACTAGCGACCCGCCGATTATGCTCATAATTTTACCTATTATGCTATGCTGCACTGCTAAAAAATTTACCTATTATGCTTAAATATATGCTCAATACTTACCCATTATGCTCAAATTATGCCCAATTATTTATGCTTCAGTTCCCATGCTCTAGTAATAATTTCCAATTTATGGATACGTAATAAGTGGCTGAAGCACAAACTTACTTGTTAAAATGCATATCACAGAAAAGATCGATATACTCTAATATAACAGTCAGTTATATGATTGTTCTATTAGAGTTACTGACTGTTCTATTAGAGTATATCGATTTTTTGTGATAGCTATTTTGATAAGCAAGAATTCACAAATATTCTACCTATTATGCTAGCATTATGCTCAATGCTTTCAGACACCTATTATGCGCATAATTATACCAGCATAATCTGCGGGTCCCTATTTGTAGCTGAATTCTATACAGGTGATTTGTTTGCAGCTGAGCTCTTTACAGAATGGTTTCTTTGTAGCTGAACTCTCTACAAGGTAACTTCTTCTAACCGAACTCTCTACAGGGAGATTTGTTTGCAGCTGAACTCTCTTCATGATGGTTTCTTTGTAGCTGAACTCTCTACAAGGTAACTTCTTCTAGCTGAACTCCCTACATGGTGGTTTCTTTGTAGCTGAACTTTCTACAAGGTGACTTTTTCTAGCTGATCTTTCTACAGGGTGATTTGTTTGTAGCTGATTTTTCTACAGGGTGATTTGTTTGCTGCTGAACTCTCTATATGGAGGTTTCTTTGTAGCTGAACTCTCTACTAGGTGACTTCTTCTAGCTGATCTCTCTACAGGGTGATTTGTTTGTAGCTGAACTCTCTTCATGATGGTTTCTTTGTAGCTGAACTCTCTACAAGGTAATTTCTTCTAACTGAACTCTCTACAGGGAGATTTGATTGCAGCTGAAGTCTCTTCATGATGGTTTCTTTGTAGCTGAACTCTCTACAAGGTAACTTCTTCTAGCTGAACTCCCTACATGGTGGTTTCTTCGTAGCTGAACTCTCTACAGGTGATTTGTTTGCAGCTGAACTCTCCACATGATGGTTTCTTTAAATTTGTAGCTGAACTCTCTACAAGGTAACTTCTTCTAGCTGATCTCTCTACAGGGTGATTTGTTTGTAGCTGAATTCTGTACAGATGATTTGTTTGCAGCTGAGCTCTTTACAGAATGTTTTCTTTGTAGCTGAATTCTCTACAAGGTAACTTCTTCTAACAAAACTCTCTACAGGGAGATTTGTTTGCAGCTGAACTCTCTTCATGATGGTTTCTTTGTAGCTGAACTCTGTACAAGGTAACTTCTTCTAGCTGAACTCCCTACATGGTGGTTTCTTTGTAGCTGAACTCTCTACAAGGTGACTTCTTCTAGCTGAACTCCCTACATGGTGGTCTCTTTGTAGCTGAACTCTCTACAAGGTGACTTCTTCTAGCTGATCTTTCTACAGGGTGATTTGTTTGTAGCTGAATTCTGTACAGGTGATTTGTTTGCAGCTGAGCTCTTTACAGAATGGTTTCTTAGTAGCTGAGCTCTCTACAAGGTAGTTTCTTCTAGCTGATGTCTCCACAAGGTCACTAGTTTGTAGCTGAAATTTCTACATGGTGGTTTCTTTGTAACTGAACTCTCTACAAGGTAATTTATTCTAGCTGATCTTTCTACAGGGTGATTTGTTTGTGGCTGAACTCTCTACAAGGAAACTTCTTCTAGCTGATCTCTCTACAGGGAGATTGCTTTGTAGCTGAATTCTCTACAGGTGATTTGTTTGTAGCTGTCCTCTCCACATGATGTTTTCTTTGTAGCTGAACTCTCTACAAGGTAACTTCTTCTAGCTGATCTCTCTACAGGGTGATTTGTTTGTAGCTGAATTCTGTAAAGGTGATTTTTTTTGCAGCTGAGCTCTTTACACAATGGTTTCTTTGTAGCTGAACTCTTTACAAGGTAACTTCTTCTAGCTGATGTCTCTACAGGGTCACTAGTTTGTAAACAAATTCTCTACATGGTGGTTTCTTTGTAACTGAACTCTCTACAAGGAAACTTCTCCTAGCTGATCTCTCCACATGGAGATTTGTTTGTAGCTGAATTCTCTACAGGTGATTTGTTTGCAGCTGAACTCTCCACATGATGGTTTCTTTGTAGCTGAACTCTCTACAAGTTAACTTCTTCTATCTGATCTCTCTACAGGGTGATTTGTTTGTAGCTGAACTCTCTACATTGTGGTATCTTTGTAGCTGAACTCTACAAGGTGATTTCTTCTAGCTGAATTATCTCTTTCTATAGTTGCATGAATTCCCTACAAGGTAACTTTTTCTAGCTGATCTCTCTACAGGGTGAATTGTTTGTGGCTGATTTCTCTACAGGGTGACTTGTTTCTAGCTGATCTCTATACAGGTTACTTGTTTCTAGCTGATCTCTTGAATTCTCTTCGGGTGACTGCTCTATTAGGATGACTGCTCTATTAGGATGACTGCTCTATTAGAGTATCTCGATCTCGCACTTGCTACACCAAGTTGGATTTCGTGTTATAACTCCGTGGCTTTAAGTCTGATTCTTCTACACCATTGAAGAGCCTTTCTAAGATGATAACTCCATCTGTACAGCGATTTTCAAAGCATTACCCCAAGCGGTTTACCTGGTAGGCGTGGCAAGCAGTCGTTTTTCATTAGCTAATCTCGATTGCGTAATTGTTACACACTGTTGGTTTTTTCGTTGTATCTTCCTGGTTTTTAGCTCGATTTCTTTCAAACCACAAAAGGTTTGAGGTTCAATAGTTAATCTATTCACCTACCGATTTTCAGCTTCTTCCCATACGCGGTTTACCCTGTAGGCGTGACAACATATTGGTGTTATTTTTCGTGAATAATCGCTCATAACTCTTTGCCTGTTTATCGTATTCCAGCCAAAGTTGGTACAGAGATGCGCCTTTATACCCCCCTTCTGTGTGCCAAATTTCAAAGCGATCGGATTTGGCGTTCGCGTTTTATAGCAGTTTTTGTAAGTGTGCGAAAAGAGGAAGAAAAATAAGAAGAAAAAAACGAAGAAACTGAGCCAATTTTTGAAGTCGCATATCTCGGGAACGCTTGAAGCGATTTCGCTCAAATTTGGAATGTGGAGTGCTGAAGGTGGAGGGAGTGTCCACAGCAAAAAACGGCTTGTTTCATCAAGGCAGCACAGAGCTACGGAGGTGCGAAAATTGCGTTTTCTTTCTTCCTGTCAATACGGGTGTTACGCGCCGGCTTCTTGGGCCGCAAGACACACTACCGTGTGTCTTGATTTTTCTAGCTGATCTCTCTACAGGGTGAATTGTTTGTAGCTGATCTCTCTACAGGGTGACTTGTTTCTAGCTGATCTGTATACAGGTTACTTGTTTCTAGCTGATCTCTTGAATTCTCTTCAGGGTGACTGCTCTATTAGGATCACTATTGAGTTTTCTGCTTCAATGTATGTCACAGCACCCTTACGATCACTCATTTTTTTGGCTATACTACCGATACTCGTTGTAGTCTGTACTCCCGTAAGCTTGAAATTAAACAATCCAAGACTATCAATTTGTCCATTCTTTCTAAGGAACTGTTCTCTAAGCTTACTCCCACTCTTCAGAGGGCTGTTACTTTAGCACAGGAAAAGGGTGCTTCAAGCTGGCTTACTGCCCTACCTGTGCAGGAACATGGTTTCTCCCTACACAAGACTGCCTTTCAAGATGGCCTTGCTTTGAGGTATGGCTGGATGCCCTCTCGTACACCTTCCCACTGTGCGTGTGGTACCAACTTTTCTGTTGATCATGCCCTATCTTGTCCAAAGGGTGGATTCCCTTCTATACGCCACAACGAAGTGAGGGATATCACAGCTGAATTGTTATCTGAAGTGTGCCATGATGTGGAGGTTGAGCCTCATCTGCAGCCTCTAAGTGATGAAAGATTTCAACAGAAGACAGCCAACACTCAGGATGGCGCACGCTTGGACATTGCCATGAATGGATTTTGGGGTGGTCGTTATGAAAAATGTTATATGGACGTCAGAGTTTTTAACCCACTTGCACCATCCAACAGTGGAACCACCCTTCAGTTATGTTACAGGAAACACGAAATAACAAAGAAGAGAGCTTATGAGTTGCGAATCCGTGAAGTGGAACACAGTTCTTTTACCCCTCTAGTGTTCTCTGCTTCCGGGGGAATGGGCCATGAAGCCAGTGTTTTTTACAAGCGATTGGCGAGTTTATTGTCTGACAAATGGAATGACCCTTATGCCACAGTACTAGGATGAATTAGATGTAGATTGTCATTTTGTTTACTGCGTTCAGCAATCCAATGCATTAGAGGAGCACGATCTTCACAAGGTCGTTACATCAAAAGTGCTCCTGTGGCCTTGGACGCTTGGTGCAATCAGAGACTCAGTTTTTGATTTAATTGTTTAACTGTTATTTGTATGTTCTAATCTTATTTTCTTTATATCTTCAAAAAAAGAAAAAAAAAGCTCTATTAGGATGACTGCTCTATTAGAGTATCTCGATCTCGCACTTGCTGCACCAAGTTGGATTTCGTGTTATAACTCCGTGGCTTTAAATCTGATTCTTCTACACCATTGAAGAGCCTTTCTAAGATGATTACTCCTTCTATACAGCGATTTTCAAAGCATTCCCCCTAGCGGTTTATCTGGTAGGCGTGGCAAGTAGTCGTTTTTTATTAGCTAATCTCGATTGCGTAATTGTTACACACTGTTGGTTTTTTCGTTATATCGTCCTGGTTTTTAGCTCGATTTCTTTCAAACCACAAAAGGTTTGAGGTTCAATAGTTAACCTATTCACCCACCGATTTTCAGCTTCTTCCCATACGCGGTTTATCCTGTAGGCGTGACAACATATTGGTATTATTTTTCGTAAATAATCGATCATAACGCTTTTCCTGTTTATCGTATCCTAGCCAAAGTTGGTACAGAGTTGCGCCTTTATATCCCCCTTCTGTGTGCCAAATTTCAAGGCAATCGGATATAACGTTCACGTTTTATAGCAATTTTTGTAAGTGTGCGAAAAGGAAGAAAAAAAAACAAACGAAGAAACTAGGCCAATTTTTGAAGTCGCATATCTCGGGAACACTTGAAGCGATTTCGCTCTAATTTGGAATGTGGAGTGCTGAAGGTGGAGGGAGTGTCCACAGCAAAATTTGTCTTGTTTCATCAAGGCAGCACAGAGCTACAGAGGTGCGAAAATTGCGTTTTCTTTCTTCCGTCAATATACTCACGGGTGTTACGCGCCGGCTTCTTGGGCCGCACGAGAGAGAATAAACGTCTTAATGATTAAGACAAAATATACATTACAAGCATACAGGGGCCTAGACACAGGGGTACCATGTGCTGATGGATCAGTACAGGAGCCCTGGCAAGACTTACATTAACTAAAGGTAAATTAAATTACAATACACACACACACACACAAAAAAAAACAACTATATCTACACATATGTAATACTTAAAGTTTACCTAAGGTGGTCTAAAAGATCCCAGCCCGGGGAGGCTCTAGAATTAAAAATTCTGTAAGAACAGGACACAGCAATGCGAGCTGCCTGCTCAAACAAGGATCTTATGGTTTTCTTTGGCACTTCACAAGCAGTAGCCATTTGAGCAATTGTTTCTGGCAAAAAATGGCCTAAACAACCAATTTCAATTGGAACAAGATTGACAGTTAACCCAGAAAGCTGGAGGTCATATTGCAAGGAGCTATATCGATCTTCCTTTCTAGCTCTAGCAGCAAGAAGATGTTGCTGGGTATTAGTTGGTACTGTCAATTCGAACAAACAAATGGAATCATTAGAAACCAATACCAAGTCAGGCCTGCTGAGGGTGGAGGAAAGATTGGTTGGGATGGTACTAGGGGGGCTGGAACTAGCTAGATAACCAGGAAGGTCAGCGTAAAGTTTGAATGTGTGTCTTGATTCATGAGCTTCCATCGTATTAAAATTCAACTCTCAGTACATCATAAATGACCATATAATCAATGAATCATCCAGTTGCAAAGACCATAGATAATATATACCTTACCCGGGATTGGAAACGGAGGCAATCAACACCTATCAACAAGTTCACTCAGCGTTGTAGTATCGCGAGTTTAGTGAAACGTAATTCCGTAATTCAGTCCGTGTTTTATAAAATGGCGAATGCTGGAACTCGTGCTAGAAAGAAGAGCTCGAAGCGGAAGAGCGGAGAATCCGATGGAAATGACGATGCTGGTTCGTTGTCATTATAGCTAATAATAAACAACCAGCGCTGGTAGCAAAATTTGGGTATTTTTACAGCTTAAACATTCAATCACTGGTGTGCCTAGCCTGGCCTTGTTTGTGTGCAAGTTATGTTGATGTAGCCATTCATTAGCTATACCCATAGATAATATATACCTTACTATGCTATACCATACCTGTCTTTTTCTTTCAATGCAGGTCCCAAAGCAAAAGATGCTTTTGTGGAAGCACTCAGAAGCGTATTGAATGATGATTCATTTAAAATAATGTCCTCAGAAGCAATTGAAGCAAGAAAAGCGGCACAGATTCTGTTGGACTGGTGTCTTGATACTGCCAACAATAACTGTTTTACAACATTTGTTTTGAAATTAGAAGACCTGAAATAGGCAATGAGCTCTTGTAAGAAGAAATCATGCAATCGTGAGAAACTTTGTTCTGTTGTGCTCTTCAGAGAAATTTCGAGAGGACTGGGTAAATTTTTTGGACTCCGCTAATGTGGCTGCTACACCTATCCTGTATCAGCATTTATCTGATATTTTGTTCAGGGGATACATTGGTGATCATGTGACAGGGTGTACAGCTGAAACCAAGGTTGATCCAGCACCAGCTGTAACAAAACGCGAAGGCAATGCTCTTCGTTATGCTGCCGGCTATGTTTGTAGACATTTATGTAAGAAAATCGAACGCAGTAAACATGAGCTTAAGGAAGAGATGGTATTGTGCCTGATAGCTTTAACAAAGGACACACCCGAAGAACATAGTGAATGTGGCAGTTCTGAAGAATGGACATTAGCACTAGATAGAGGTGGGCTATGGTATGTTAAAGAAACAACATTTATATTGTTTATTGCAATAGAAGAAGTGAGAGAATGCCTAAAAATGTTACTTGCTAGCAACCCAGCAGCTGGACAAAAAGAGGAGATTGTTGAAAAAGTTATCTCCAGTGATGATGTTGAGTTTTATTGGCTGATTTCCACTGCAGATTTCGAGATTGGTGAGAAGGAGGTACATAGTGCACTTCTTAAGGAAATAGTGCAGCTTTATGTGACTTTTCATATGCGAGCTTTTGGATGGAGAAATTTACGCAGTCAGCAAAAAAGAGTACACAGCGGTCAAAAAGCTTACGTAGAGACTTGTATGATAGCAGCTTATAGTATGTTATATTATTAACATTTGCAATGCTATGCATAACACAACTTTATTTTGTGATTACAACAACACAGTAAATGGTACAAGCAAAATACTAATTAATTAATTGATAATAAAAATGGAATTTAAGGCAACAGCTTTGCAGAAGTAATTCTAATGCCATTTGTCACCTAATGCTAGCCATATCACATTGACTAACGTTGAAAGAAGTTTTGTTAGCCAGGCACCGAGCAATTCTGCATACAAACACACCACAGTCTGAATTATTTGTCTGTTGTGGAACACCTTGCGAAGTAGAGCAATTCCATTCCGTGGTAGAGGCACAGTTGGATGATTTCTCTAAAATATATGATTTTAATGTTTCCAAACATGCTGGATTTGGTTCATGCAGCGAGTCATAATAAACAATCTGTAGATCAGCTGTGCTTATGCTTGCTAAACACCAGTGTGCTCCAAGGTGCACTGGAACCAACAACAACCTCTTGCTAAATAAATCAGTTTCCTTTGTCCACCGGCACACTGCCTGGGAACCAAAACGTACAAGCTTTGGATAGAAAAATGTGCTGTATACGTAGACATCTGTGTTGGCCTCAGCTACTAATTTCATGTAGCAGTTTATCACCTAGCAAAAGAAAATGGCAGCATATAAAAAATAAGTACTACATCACGAATAGCCTTACTTGGTCATTTAACCATCCGGTATCTTTTAAAGTCCAGAAGTCATGACGTGTTAAAGTAATGGTACAACACCTTGATAATTCTTCCTCCGCAGGTCCTGGTCCTAGTGCCTCACTAATCATATCATTATCAGTAGAATGGGCCTTCTGCTCAAATGATATCTCCATTTCTGTCACATCATTTCTATCGTGACTGCCAGCAAGTGTATCCTTTTCATCCATTTCAACAATGTCTACTTCTGCAGAAGTTTGCTGATGCTTATGACTTTTCACCTGATCATTCGAGCAAGATTCATGGGAGGCTTCTGTCACATCTGATGTTGCTTTTTCATTAAGTACTGGTGCTGGCACATCATTACTGTTAGGGTTATCGCTTGAACTGGCAGGCATATCAACAGTAACAACTTTCTGTACAGAAATATCCAAATATTTTGAAGCTGTAAACAATTCTTTTCTTGGAGCAAATGACTTTTTAAAAACCTTTTTGGCTGCCAGTAACTGCAATTTGCTTTTGAACACTCTTGGTGGCTTTATAAGCTTAGAATAAGATTTGTCCCTACATTTAGCCTTGCACCGTTTCTTAAATGGCCTGCTCTCCTGCTCTATATCTATAGACTGCTTCTTGCCACGGCAATTTCCTTTTGAAATGCTTCCACAAACAGAATTGATTACTTTCAGTGCCTGACTATTCTTACAAAAATCACTGACATTTGGGTTTTCATGTCTCCCTCCATGTTGCCTTTGGCAGCCAAAGTAATTTTCAAGAGGATCTTGACAAAGCCTCTCACTCAAGAAGAATTTAACTCCTGGTATGGTGAATATGTATTTAACCAGTTCCACAAATGATTTAACTAAAAAAGATTAATTGATAATTAAAATAATATATTATTACTGCATGCAATACCTGTGACAGTGATGCCAAGATGAGTTTCCCTAGGCATTAACATCATTTCCTTTTGTTTTGGAGAAAATCCTTCCCTTTCATAGACACTTTTCTCCCAGTTCTCCAAGTAAGGCATAAATTCTTCTTCAAGCCACTGCAATGCATAAGCAAACAATAAAGTACAACATCTACTAAGTAGTTCTCTAAAATGGTCTACTGTCTACAAACAATGTCACACCCCAATGCATACATTATAATAATACCAATAACATACTTGCAAACGAAAATCCTTTCTAGAAGTGTAGGGATCTTTGAATGATTTCCTGCTGTGGTATCCAGTAACAGCATTGGATACGTTGAAGCAATCAAAAAACTTATCGATCATTTTAACAAACTTGACTGTTTCCTGTACTTCTTCACCATAATTCTCTTCAAGCGACTTAGCCACTGTCTCACTAAGAGCCTACACATGTATAATGCAGTATACAGCATGCTAACCACATTCTTGTGAACTTACTTGTGCAGCTAAATCCACTCTCATCTTCGAAAACGTCGTTAAATAAACATGCTCGTACCTCAGTCTTTTCACTTGTCTAATAACTCCTCCTTGTTGGGGTACTGCTTGTGATCCTCCTGTATCATCAAGGTAAAGTTGTTCTAAGTGCCCCCACGATATTTCTTTACCATTGCACTAAATGTAAAAGGAAAATAACGTACTCTCATTGCAGCTATAGCTATCAACTTACCCATAATTTTCGTTTGTTACTGTTCCAGCTATTTCTAATTGTTTTTAGCAAATGAGGAGGATCAGATATGAAATGCAAGTCACGTGGTCCCTCTCGTGCAAAAGGGTTGGGTACTTTGTAGACCACTTCATCTTTGGCATTGTGGAGTTTCCACAATCGACGATTTGGTGATGCACCATCACACGTAATTCCTAAAACACGAAAGCCCATTCTCTCAAGCCTTGATATTGCCTCCCACACAGGGTCAAACATCAACTCTCCACTGAGGTTGTTACAAGCAAACTGCGCATATGGGTAGTTCAACTTCTGAAAAATGCCTCTCACCATTAGCACCAACATTGAACTTGCGAGTTGTTGTTCATGTTGTGTCTCACCCAAAGCATTCTCAAATTCAAGCAGTCTATTGTTAGTGTTGCCTAGATTGACAAAGCCGATTAAAGAACCCTGGTGTTTATCATATACAAGGTCAGTCTTGATATGAACTTCATCCATGACTAAGAAGACATATCTGTTAAGCTAGTTACTCAAAAAAACAATGTTGTAAAGCTCTCGATCTGTTTCTGCAGAGAAGCTGATGGTAGTTGATGTATAGTGGGTGTAATCACGCAGTGTTCTTTGTGAAGGCAGTTTGATGCACCCTGTTTTCCGCAGTGGTTCATATGATTTTCCAGATAAATGTCTGAGATACAAGCTCCACTTAATGACTAGTGGGTGCCACTTCATTGACCGAGAGTCCTTTATAGAGCATGCTGTTTGCTGTTGGTCCCAAAAAAGGCATTGAAAAGATCCTTCTGGATACATAGAATGTACTTGCTTTGTGGTTGCATCCATCATAGCCTTCATATCATCATGCAGATCAACATTTAAGGTTACACCGTCTTGGGTAGCTGCAGTTGAAATCTTCTCTTGTAATCGACAAACACGAAGCTTTGCTTTTTTGCTCTCCTGGTGTAGATTTCTCAATCGCTCATCTTTTTCAGACGCACTTAAATTCGCATAAGTTGTATGACTGCTGGGATGAGTCTTCTGATCTTTTCGGCAACATGACAGCATAGCTGATAGCGTTTTCTTGTATTTCTTACAACATATGCACAGCCTGGACTCTTCTGTACTGTTCATCAATATATCACACTCAACATGATAGATGGATAAGCTACCAGTCCTTGCGGTGTCCAGTGCTGCCACAGTGCTGGTTCCTACAAAAGTTATTCACATCAAAGTATCGTGGACACAACAAAGGTATGCACACATAAAACTTGTCATGCTCTATTGACTTTACATACAGTTAAATGTATGCAGAAAGGACAGCTTACTTGAATTATCCTTGAGTTCGCCATTCTGAATGTTTGGGAGCTTCAAGAATGCATCATCACAGTTGCCTTCGCAAACCTTGCTTGTATGTAGAATTTTGATACATCTGAAACTACAGGAAACATAAAATTTCCATTGCATGTTTAATATCATACAGCAATCCAACCAATACCTGAATTAAGAGATGTCAGAATGTCTTTCAAAAGAGCAGATGAGGGCTTCAGAGTTTCTCTTTTATAAATGCATGATCAGCTTCACCTCCCAGAAACCATAGTAAGGGATTTTACTATTATACAATCAGATTCCCTACGCACATTGCATCATTTGCCATCATATCCCCATGCACTTATATACTTGGGCTACTGTAGGGGCATTGTTTAAATACAGTAGAACACGATAACGAGATTATCACTATGACCATAATATGTACATAGGCTCAGAAGCCATGGCTAGCTACTATCACCCTCTATTATTCTTGTAAGGGGAGAGGAGGGGAATAATATTGATAAGTACATCAATGTACAGATATTCACTTCCTGTTACGAATAAGTGAATGATTGCATTAAACTTTAGCCTCTGTGTGTGAGATGCATTCATAAAAAATGTAGTTATGTATGTAACCACAAGCACTGATCTTGTTATAGCTACACAATGATCAAAATATTGATCATGCTTTTTTTTGTCATTTTCAAATAAAACTGCAGAGCAAGGGTGTGTAATATTTCTCAAGATCAGAGTATGTAAGTGAGACTCAGTACATGTTCAATATCAAATGACCAGAATGATTTTATGGCAAAAGATGGCACCATAGGACCTGTGATTTAAATCAGTCTTTAGAGGTAAACTGTGAGCAATATAAAGGATGAAGGCACATACTGTAGCATCAAACCCTTTAAAGAGAGTGTCGCAGTTTTGAAAGTGTTTTCTTAATCCTGATACTGATAACGACACAGCTGTTGTAAAGAAAGCTGCAGGTAATTAGCTTTTGCTACGTAGTTTAAAAGCTGATGGCACCAGGGAAGGCTGAGATACATATACTCTGAATAACCAAACACCTGTACTACATCTCAGTATGCATTGATCTCAGAGATCCAAGTAAGGTTTGTGAAACCAAAATTTCTATAATTAACTAATGCACAGTTCAAGTAATCAGGAGGATGTGAGATTAGGAGCTAGCATCAGTATTGAGCAAGCAGTAGCTTCTTATCATTGAATGGGAGGCGGAGGCATAAACTGTCTAACTTACACATACATAACATGTTAGTTTGCAGGATTACCTATGTATGTAATGTGCAGCTTTTCTTTGTTGCTGGTATAGTGAAGGAGAACTGTGCACAATGCTATCATTTTGAAAAACAGCTTTCCAATTATCACTATACTAAGAAGTCTTAGCTAATGCTTTCCCTGTAACTTTGCAGAATAAAATCAACCATAATTACAGTATGTCTTTTAGCATCTAATAGACAGGAGTTGTTTCCAAATGAAAAGGTGCAAGAAAGCTTGCAACTGATAGGTGACTACCTATATCTGGTGTAAACGACAGCAGCAGAGTGAGGCATCCTATTGAGTAAAACTATTAGCCAGCCACACCATGTCCACATCAGTTTGCTAGTTAAAAGATCAGAATTTTCTTTAGCTACTTTTTCATAGGAGCCAGATGCTTCAGTAGTATCCTTAGCCACCAATCCAGCTGCAGCAGCCACCCCATGGGCAACACAGGAAGCAGAGAAGGAAAATATATGCAGACTGAGTAGTACTTCAGACAGAGACACCAAAATAGGCAGGATAGCCATGTTGATAATCAGGATCAAATATAACTCCTGCATTCTATAGGTAGCTACTGTAAAATTAGGTTTACACTAACATGTAGGATTCTTGCAGATTTGGTCACAATTTGTCAACACAATTACTACAATCATTTGTGAACAAGTCTCTGCTATTGAACTCAGTGTTTAGAGTAATATATATAGCTTTTAAGAGGAGATCATTTCATTCCACTAGTTGTGGAATCTTTTGGGGTAAGGACACCTTTTGCACCATCAATTCCGAGATCAATTCTTAGACCCATTACTGATTGTAGTTCCATTCAAAGAGGCTAGGAGAAACTTACATCAACAACTTTCAGTGTGTTAATGCTGAACAAACAATGCTAGGATTATTTTTATGATATCGGGCTCACAAGGTTTGGAGGATGACTTCTTCTTTTCCCCATAATTGTACTCTCATTGTTATAGTCATATCATAGTTGTTATACATGTAGCTATAGTTTATAGTCACAATTTGTAGTTTCATGTGTAATCATGTAAAATAGCTGCGATTTCCCCCTGATTTATGAATGCAATGCCATTGGGTGAAATGTTTTGGAATTTTGTGAGCGCTTCTTTCTCAATGAAGGAAGGTGCTAACAGCAAAAACCTTGATAGCATCGTGATCCCCAAAGCAATAGGAGTTTGTAAATCTTTGTTTCATGTCTGTACCCCCAAGGAGACAAAAAGTATGAGCATTAGTCTACCTTGTGTTGAACAAACGGATCACCATAGTTTTGTTCTCACGTTGTCAATTTTGCCTAGCGATGGTTGTAGGAAGGGCCTGGAAAACAAAACTTACCCAGCAATGGATTTGCCTGTTCATGGAGAATCTGATGATGCAAGTTGCATCTTGATAGAGTACTGCAATCGTAAGTTGTGACCGTTTAAGTAAGTGCCTGTAGGTTATATTCTTTATTGTCACTGTACAAATTGATTTTAGTTCTGTTATTACCACTTTGTAGCACTGTCACTTCAAAAGTGCTTGGCTTCTAGAGCTGAAACGTCAGTTTACCATTCCTTGGCTATCTAAAGAAAATGTAAATACAGAAAAATGAACTAGTACTGACATGTGGGGTTCTTGCAGATCCAGTCACGATTGTTAGCAGCTGCTTGTTCTTTGCACATACTGATTGAAAACACTTGGAAATTTTAAACTGATATAAAACAAATTCCCCAAGGGGGATTTTTTGGGACTTTGGATATGTTGTTCTATGAGAAAAGAGCTTTTAAATGATACCAAACTTTCTTATATACCATTTTTTTCCGGGTTACAAGTTTTATCTACTGGACTATATATATATATTTGTTAATGTACAAGCTCAATGCCTAGTCTCACGTGATCGTGGCGGTGTTACTTTTCTCCTCTTCGAACTTCTCTTTCCTGACCATCACAAATCTACAAGCTGTGGTACCATGGTGATTTTCGTAACGGTACCCGAGAAGGTTTGACTGTTTAGTTGCTGTCCCGTTCTTGTGTGTTTCGTTTATGACAGATAGTACGCGTCAATTGGAACTAGCATCTTTAAACGATGGCTGATGGTGGAAAAAGAAAACTAAGCCCAGGGTCAGTGTCTCCTGAGACTAATCAGGCAAAGAAGTACCAAGGAGATTCGTCCCCAGTCAATAGAAATGATGTTTTGGCGTCCCTTCCTGGCACGCGATGTCCACACTGTAGTGAAGCTTGCCTCTCAGAAAGTAATGCTGTCCAATGTGACCTGTGTGGAATATGGGCTCATGCAGAATGTGAGGGTATTTCTAATGAATTATATGATAAGTTTAGTGATGTGTGTGCAAATATCAATAATTTGTCGTATTTCTGTGAGGCTAACCATTGTAATAGTCGCATGAAGCAACTTGTATATGCCCACCATGCCAACCTTGAGCAGCAGGTCGACATTCCTTCTTTGAGAACAATACAAGCTGAACAAGCAAACCTACACCGGTTGGTTTCTGAGGTGTCCATGAAAGTTGATGATTTAAAGTCTCGAAACAATGTTCTACGTAGTGAAGTTGAGACAACCTCAGAATTAATCAGTGTGGAGAACCAATCTATTGTACGACCTGAGTCACCAGCATCAACGTTTCTTACTGTTGCTGAAGAGTTGGATGACAGAGAACGTAGAAAAAACAATGTGATAATTTACAATTTACCTGAAACAAGCCCATTGCAAGATGAGAAATGGTTTACAGACCTTTGTAAAACTGTCTTTGACACTGGCGTAAAAGTCACCAAAATCCTACGACTGGGCAAACCTACTGAAGACAAAACTAGACAATTACTTATTGTATTAGATGATTTGTCTCATAAAGAATTCATAGTTTCTCATTCCTATTATCTCCGACGTCACTCCCAGTATAAGAATATCTATGTTTCTACTGACATGACCAAATTTCAGCGTGACAAGCACAAGAAATTAGTACAAGAACTAAAGCAAAGGAGAGAAAGGGGTGAGAAGAATTTAATAATACTCAACGGTGAAATTGTACTTAGAAGATATCGTAACCTAACTAGTGCAAGTAATGCTCCCCCTGTTGGAGAAGTGAATAGTTCCTGATACAAATAATCTTAATATTAATCTTTTGAGTGATAATTCTGACCTTTTACCTATTAATAATACCCAATTGACTACTCATCAACTAAAAATTTTAAATCTGAATTGTTGTAGCTTGCGAAGTGATGCAAAAAAAGCCAGTTTCTTAGCTCTTGTGAACGAGCACAATTCTGATGTAATATGTGGTAGCGAATCTCATCTTGACCAATCGTTCTATACATCTGAGATATTTCCTGATACATACAATGTGTCCAGGAAAGACCGAACCTTGGGTGGCGGAGGAGTTTTTTTGTGCATAAAGAAGCAGCTGCAAGTTCTAGAAGAACCATCTTTGGACACAGAAGCCGAACTGATCTGGATTAAACTAACACCTCCCAACCAAAGTCCTATCCACATATGTGCTTTCTATCGCCCTCCAACATCTGACTTGTATCCAATAGAGCAACTCCATCTATCATTATCTAACCTGTTGAACCAATCTAAGACTCTACCTAACATCTTGCTAATGGGAGATTTCAATTTCCCAGGTATTACCTGGAATAGTGGTTATGGCCAAATTAGTATACCAACTTATGGCAGTAGGCTGAATAGCTTATTTTTAGAAATAATCAATGATGTTGGTCTTGAGCAGTTTGTACATCAAGCAACGCGCCAGAATAATATATTGGATCTAGTTTTTTGTACACATCCGAATATTTCTAATCTTAATACTGTACCTGGCATCTCTGATCATGATGCAATCATATTTGACCTTCACATAACTCGAAAGCCAACAACAGGTAAAAATCAACACAGTGTTGCACTATATCATAAAGGTGACCTCCAGTCAATAAAAAATAATCTTGCAACCTTTAGTAATAATTTTCTGAACAGTGATCCTCAATCTAGAACTGTCGATCAACTATGGCAGGAATTCAAGATGGCAGTTGACAAAGCAGTTATTGATCATGTTCCACACAAAGTGAACAACTCACGTAATAGACTACCATGGATAAATAGGCAAATTAAAGCAGACATGAAAGAACGAAAACGCTTATACAACAAAGCTAAAAGAAGTAATTTGCAACATGATTGGGATGCTTACCGTAAAACAAAGAACTCCATAAACACTAAATTGAAAGAAGCACATAACAACTACTATAAAAGACTGTTTGATAACTCCTTTAGTGGTAACCGACGACAATTTTGGAAATACATCAAAGTCAAGTGTCAAGACAAACCTGATATACCTGCATTATTCGTAGACGATCAACCAATTCATAGTGCAAAGGATAAAGCTAATGCTTTGAATAGTCACTTTAAATCAGTTTTTACAGAAGAAAACTTGTCAACAATACCAACTATGGATAATCATACTGATGTACCCAACATGCCTGATATATCTATTTCTCAAGCTGGAATATACCAATTACTTACATCACTTGATGAACACAAGGCCAGTGGACCAGACCGTATATCACCTTACATCTTAAAGCACTGTGCAGATGAAATAACACCGATATTAAATATAATTTTTACTCAATCTCTATCTACAAGTCTTTTACCAAATGACTGGCTAAAAGCTAATATATGTCCTGTACATAAAAAGGGTAGTCGTAGTAATGTTGCTAATTATCGTCCTATTTCATTAACCTCCATTTGTGCTAAAGTCATGGAGCATATCATATATATCACTCTATCATGAACCACCTAAATCAGAACAACATATTAATTGAAAATCAACATGGATTCAGAGCTAACCATTCATGTGTAACCCAACTCATCACACTATCTGAAGATATCTCCTTTGCTTTAGACCACCAAAAACAAATAGACATCATCCTATTAGACTTTTCCAAAGCATTTGACACAGTACCACACCAGCGACTACTAACCAAATTAAGATTCTATGGAATTAATGGTAATAGTTACAATTGGATCCAAACTTGGCTTACTCACCGCTCTCAGTGTGTTGTGTTAGATAGCGAATCCTCAAGTCCAGTACCGGTGCTTTCTGGAGTACCACAAGGCACAGTGCTCGGACCATTAATGTTTCTGTTGTACATTAATGACATTACTAAAGATATCAACTCACCACTCCACTTGTTTGCTGATGATTGTCTACTTTACAGAGTTATTAACAGTGCAGAAGATGCCAACATGCTTCAAGAAGACCTGAATAGGTTATCAGAATGGGCAAACACCTGGCAACTTAGATTCAATGTTAGTAAATGTACTGTCATACGTTGTACAAGATCCTTGACACCATTCAATCACGTCTATACCCTCAATAATCACATCTTAAATCTATCTGATCAACATACTTACTTGGGAGTAATCCTTAATACATCACTATCTTGGTCACCACACATTTCTAGTATTGTTACTAAAGCATCTAAAACACTTAATTTCCTGAAACGTAACTTAAACAAATGTTCAGAACAAGTTAAAGAATCTGCTTATCTAACAATGGTCAGGCCACAACTAGAATATACATCTGACGTCTGGGACCCTCACCAAACTGGAGATATTGTAGAGCTAGAAAAAATACAACGAAGAGCAGCACGCTGGGTAATGAATGATTATGGTAGACTTAGTTCTGTCACCTCAATGTTAAATCAGCTTTCATGGCCAACTCTCCAGACTCGCCGCAAATTATCTCGACTACAAACTTTACACAAAATTTTTTATCAACAAATATCACTTACAATTCCTCCATACTACCTACCAACATCACGATCCACGAGATAGTACCATCCACTGCCCCACTACATCTTACCACATGTATCTACCACAGCACACCAAAATAGTTATTTTTCAAGAACAATTAATGATTGGAACTCCTTACCAGTAGATCTTGTTGAAGTTGCAGATGCTGACATTTTTAGAACTGGACTACAATCATTATTGTAATTGTGTTACATGTATTCGGGCAAATCTGAGCACACCAACAGGGCTGACTGCTCAGTAATAATAATAATCATAATAATAATAATCAATCATGAGTATATTTGTACATATGTAGTTAGCTACTTATTCACAAATTTATATAATTGTTAAATAAATCAAGAGATGGAGCTTGGATAATATGATCATCTAGTTGGTTACATAATTTTATTGTAAAAGGAAAGAAGGAGTTCATATAAGTATCTACCCTTGTTGGCAACTGCAGAAATCTTTGAAGGTGACCTCTAGTTGTGGTGTTGCTTGGTCTAAACTGTTGGTGCACATTAATATCTACCATGTCATTAATTATTTTATACATTAGTGAGGCTCTCAAATTATTTTTCGCTTCTCCAATGTGTGCCATTGTAAACTGTTCAACATTTCTGTCACACTAGCTGTTCTATTATAGTTATTCATCACAAACCTTGCTGCTCTTCTCTGTACCATTTCTAATTTATAGATGTTATGTTCATGGTATGGGGACCACACTGTACTGGCATATTCTAGAATGGGACGAACAAATGTATTATAGCAGTAGCATTTAACTGTTGCAGGACACTTTGCTAGATTCCGTTGTAAAAGACTTCTTACTGAGTTTGCTTTTGCAGTGATCATGTTAACATGTTGTGTCCATTTAAGATTTTTGTCGATAATGACACCCAGATACTTTGTATGACTTACTGATGGTATTAAGGTATTAGATAGGTAATAGGATGATTGAACATAATTCATTTTATTGGTAATTCTCAAAAATTCAGTCTTTGAAGGATTAAATGACATCTGCCAAACATCAGCCCATTGTGATAAAGTATCCAAATCATTCTGAAGGGCTACCACATCTTGTTCAGAATGAATACTTCTGTAGAGTAAAGTATCATCTGCATACAACCGAATTTTTGATGAAATATTGTGTGCAATATCGTTAATGTAACATAGAAACAAGAGTGGTCCCAACACTGACCCCTGTGGCACTCCTGAAGTTACTTTACACAGTTGGCTATATTCACCATTCACAACAACTTGTTGGGATCTCGTCAGGAAGCTTTTAATCCATCTTAATATATTTCCACAAATACCATAGTGACTAAGTTTGCTGCAGAGTCTGTTTATAGGTATGGTATCAAAGGCTTTGGAAATATCTAAGAAAATTGCATCTATTTGTCCTGATAGGTTGAGAGTAGTGGCAAAGTCATCAATTGTTTCAATTAACTGGGTTTCACAAGATCTTCTGGATCTAAAGCCATGTTGTTGGTCAGCAAGAACATTGTGTTTATTTAAATGAGAGTAGATATTTGAAGATATTATATGTTCTAGGGTTTTGCACACAACACTGGTAAGAGAAATTGGTCTATAATTTGCTGGTAAACAGCGATCCCCTCTCTTAAAACAGGTACTACAAAAGCTTTCCTCCAATCATCAGGGATAATTCCTTGTTCTAAGGATCCTTGGAATAATATTGTAAGACAAGGTGTTAGTTCTGAAGAGAATTCTTTCAAAAATCTGGTTGGAATATTGTCAGGGCCACCAGCCTTTTGAGCATCCAAGTTAGACAGTACTTGTGTCACACCTTCAACATTAACTTCAATACAGTCCATATCTGGAATAGGTAGGCCTGGTACTTCTGGTGTTACTGAAGTATCTTCTATTGTAAACACAGACTTGAATTGATCATTAAGAGCATTAGCCTTATCTGTATCATCTGTGATTGTGTTCCCTTCAACTGTCAGGGTTGTGATTCCAGTAGTATCTTTATGACAATTTTTAATGAAAGACCAAAACTTTTTGTTGTTCACTCTAGGGTCAGATATTCTTGACACATAATTGTAGTATGCTCTGCGGCATTCATGCTGAGATAACTTTTTTATGTTTTTGTAGTTGGACCAATCACTTGCTAACCTAGTAGAACGGGGCTTTATTATATAACCTTTTCTTTTTCCTACAGATACGTTTGGTTCTGGTGGTGACCCATGGTTGGTTGAATCTAGAACTAGGATATGTGTAAGGCACAAGCTCCATACAATCCATACACATTGCTTTGAAGTCATTCCACATCTTCTGTACACATGAAGTGGTTGTATTAGAGCTAGTGAAACTTGAAGTAAATTCTGTAATAACTTGTGATAACAGTTGGAAGTCAGCTTTTGCCCACTGATAAAGTTTTCTTTTAGCTGGACACCTGTACTTTGCCGTAATGAATGATTCAACATAAACTGCATCATGATCACTGATTCCTGGGATGGGGATACATTTATTTATAAGATTTGGCCTGTTTGTAGCAAAAATATCCAGAGTGTTATTTCCCCTAGTGGGAAAGGATACCATTTGTGAGATACCTGAATCACAGAACAGTTCCAGTACTAAGTTACAAAAAGACACAGGGTAATTATTTCCATTATGTGAATTTGTAAGCCAGTCAATGTTAGGGAGATTTATGTCTCCTCCAATCCAAATAATTGCCCCAGGGAAGTCAGTTATTATGTCCTGTATAAGATTACACAATGACTGAAGATATGCAGCATCACTATTTGGTGGTCTATACACAGCCAGTACTATAAGTAGGTGATGATTTAGCTGAAGTTTGCAAGCAACTGCTTCAACATTGGTTGTAAGAGTTAAGCTTTCCCAATTGTACATCTTACTACATGCCAGAAAGACACCGCCATAACCATCATTTCTGTCTCGTCGAAATGCTTCAAAGTGTTGTGGTGCAAATATCTCAGATGATGAAATGGTAGGATTTAGCCATGATTCTGTGCCAACTATTATGCCAGGTTTATATTCATGAATCAGATTATCTAGAACAGCCTTCTTTCCGGAGATACTTTGACAGTTTGTGATTACTACTTTAAGTGGGGAATTATTAATTTCGGGGGGTTGATTATTACTATTGTGCAAGTTACAATGATTTACTGGATTACAGTTTAATGAAGCTAGTCAATTGTCTGAGTTATTTGTGTCCATAGTAGAGGAGTTATTTGCCTGGGTGTTAGCTGCCTGTGGTTGTGTTGCCCCTGCATTATTATCCTGAGAGCTAGGGATAAATTCTGAGTTTACTACATTTCCATACAACTTTCCTTTGAGAAGCAATTTGTTGCTAACAATTTTGATGTCTTTTCTATTTTTCCCAGCTTGTATCAATCTCCATCTCTCTTTCATCAATATCGTATCCGCAACTCTCTCTTCTGGTGAAAGATCTGGTTTTATGGTTAGGCCTTTAGGAGGATTCTTTCTGGCACTCAGAAGGTTAGAAACATCATAAGATCTGTTCAGCTTAACCAAGATAGGACAAGGACGATTGGCTGATTCATTATACTTTCCAAGTCTGAAACTGTCCTGGATGTTTTGAGGTCCAATATTGCTTCCAATACCAGTAAGGATTTCTACGATTTGGTCTAGTTCTTGCTTCATACGGGCAGATCTGCTAGTCCCCTTTGGGAATTCTTTTAAGCCATACAGCACAATGTTATATTTTCGGCTATCAGTTGTTAGATTTTTACTTAGTTTTGGGGTGGTAGGACAGGTTTTGGATGTAGGGGGCAAGGCTGGAGTAACACTAGTAGGTGAATGTGCAATTTGATTTGTGTTTTGACTATGTAGAGACTCCAGAAGTTCAGTAATTTTAAAAGTTAGAGTGTGAATTTGTTCTCTTAATTCAATAAATTCCTTTTTATACATAGATTGCATACAATACACACAGTAGAATGGTGATTCAGACTCACCAGCCATTGCATATGCAGATTTTGAGAGTCCAGAACATTTCCGATGGAACCATGCTGCACAACCACCTTCACAGTAAACTGCTTCATCACCAGGCTGGCCATCTTGTGTAGACTCCTTTATAACCTCTTCACACACGCAACACGTTTCCGGTTCGTCGTCAGAATCATGAGTTGCAGCTTCGTTCTGGGTACCTTTAACATAAGGTTTATCTTTGCCTCGCCGCTCTTTCTTTCGATCTTTTGGCATTTTCTGGCGGGCACAATGACAATTCTAATAAAAGCCACTCCGGCGAATTCTGAACTAGTAGTCAGCAATCTTAATTCTAACGACCGTAAAACTGTTTGTAGATCACTATCAATCAGTTACAAAGCATACAAAACAAGAAAATCCCAGGTCTGGCAGAGAACTCTGAACAGACCTTAGCCCAAGCTCACGTGATTTTTTTGGGGCACGTGATATCACTCGGCTGTTCTTGAGACCTCACCCAGAAGTCCCCGCACTCGACAGTGTGAATTACAAAGTGACACAGGAGTTAGCTACTGCAGTAGCTCTTCAGCAAGACCAACTTCACTCGCATTTGCACAAGGTTCACTTTTGGTGCCACTTCTGCGAAGGTGCCGGACGGAAAGCAAGAAGTGTGATCGAAAATCATTCGTCATGACTATACTGTGTGCCAGAAAGTTGTGTAAGCTATAAGTCTACAATAGCATAGTATAGCAATAAGCTGCACAAACAGCAGTGTAGGTTTCCAGTTAGTTATAGCTAGATACACATATCATGCTTGTTAAAGTTTGCCTAAGGGCACATTTTATGTATGAATGCTACGTACAGACGTAGGCCGGATTTGCCGAGTTCAATTATGTGAAGTTTATGGTTATCCTCCACCCAGCTCATCAAACTTATAGCTAATAGCTACACATCAGTACACCCATTATGAATAGGCCAAACCTTATATTCCATAGCGGTAGGTTTACTACTCACCAGTTAACAAAACATGTTCTTACAAAATATACTCCAGGTACTGTGTACAGTATAAGGGGCGCGAAGCGCGGATAGATTAGGTGGCGCTTAGAAGTTTCCAATCCAGTATGGGGTGTCTATTATCTATGATTTGAACAACAGATGTCACGTGCAAGGAATAATCATAAATAAAATTATAGGCGCTGTTGGGTGTAACAGTGAATGACTTAATAATAATAATAATAATAATAATAATGCTTTACAGAATAATAATTCTGAGGGTCTACCAGTGACCTACACTGATAGCCTAACATACATTAAAAAATAACTATACACAACATCTACATACTTAGTTACAAGTGGTTAAAATTGTTAGATGCACGATTTTTGGAACAACGGGAACAGGGACAAAGGTAATGGAAACAACAGGGTGAATTGTCAAAGTTAGCTAGGAAATGATTCCATAAAAATTTCTTCAATTTCTGTTTTATTACAGTTAGTGATTGTGTATGATCAATTATTGGCAAAGAGTTCCATAGTCTAGGTAGGCGAAAAAAATAGGAGTTCATAGCTGCATTGGTATGGGCTGTCTTGTGGTGTAGTTTGATTCCAGAAGATCTAGTAGAACCAGTATTGAAGCTGACATAGTTCAGGATATTGAACTTATCTGTAGGAGTTTTAAGTGATTTGATGAAAAAGAGGATGTCAGATATTTCATAAATATACATCAATGGCAACATACCAAGTTGGGTCAATCTAGTCCTGTAGTCTGAAGTGTAATCAGAGAGTATGAAGTTAGTAGCACACCTTTGTACCTTCTCAATTAATTCTATGTCTTTCAACAAATAAGGTCTCCACAATGTGGAGCAGTATAGCAATTTAGATCTCACTAATGATATGTATAGGGATTTTCTAGCCTGAGGACAATGCGAATTTTTGAATACTCTGCGTAGCAGTCCAAGTGACTTGTAGGCTTTAGAGGAAATCATTTCATAATGCTTTCTCCATGACAATGAGTTAGTGAAAATAATCCCTAGGTCTTTGCATAGATAATATATACCTTATCCGGGATTGGAAACCGGACACACTTCAATACAAAAATCGCGAGCCGTCAGCATTGTAATAATTAACACTTTCGCTTTGATATGTAAGGTTTCACCTCGCCGACGGAAGAAAGGAAAAGAACGGGTAGATAAGCTACTAGTTGTGAACATGAAGAGGATTTACCGTGGTGGTAAGAACAATACTGTTGTATTACTTGCATACAATCGTCAAAATTTTGAACAAATAGCGTTTGACGCGGTTTATGCAAAAAATGGCTTTTTAGTTGTACCCTCGACTTTTGGGGTTCGTAGAGCAGTGTGGGAGCGATATTTTTCGATGTAAACTACACTGTTTGAAAGCTGAGACATTGGCGGACAAAATCATGCAACTTAAAACCCTTAGTTTTACCTTTTATGCCATCAAATTGCAGCGCAACTGCGAAACAAGCGATTTTGAGGTATTAAGTTTTGAGGCCTACAGGTCATTTTCTAAAGGCTACTAACTTTCTTTCTTAAGTATTTCCTGTAATTCATATGTATACAAACAAAATAGGATAGTTTTAAGGCTGCTGACTTGTACTGATGTAGGCGAAATCCTTGAATCTTCAAGTGAATGCAAGTATTTCCTTTTCAGAACTGTTGCTTTATTATTATGCATATAGCTATAGTTTGCACTGGATTTTTTTGCAGATGAATGATAGGAGAGGTCACAGAAAGCTTAGACTTCATAGTAACAAACACTGGCAGCCTAAACCTAAGAGGCTACCAGTTTCAATTCCTTTGAGAGATGTGTCAGTGCTGAAGGTGTCTTTGCCACTGTCATTTCAAGTGTCTCTGCCTTTGTGTTCATCTGTTGATGCACCAGTCAGGTCTTTCGATATTTTGCACAGTAGACTGAAACAGTGTAATGGCATTCCTTCAGGTATAGTGACACAGTGTTTGCAGATGCTTAGCTAAATCATTCCTTTTACAGGGTGGATTGATATAATCCAAAATGCAGAATTGAGAATATTCCAACTGGGTTATTTTGAGTCTGGCACTGAGGTTTTAAGATCGTTAGCCATTAAGGAAGACTTCTCATGGATTGTGAATTAACACATTTGAAAGACGTGCACTTAGCGGCATGGGTGGGTATTTACCTTGAGACATCCAGTGTCGGAGAGGTACTCACACTACTGTTGACAAACTTTGTGCCAGCCATTTTTGAATTAAAATCATTAATGTCATCTGCCATGTACAGCTATCACAATATACTTTGTTCAGTTTTCCAGTAGGAATGTGTGTGATTATACAGATGTATCGATATAAAATTTACCATAATCATGATACCGATATTAAAATATTCATAAGGACCATCAAAGAGACAACATCCAAACATTACTAAGACAAGGGACTCCGTACTCACTAAATCCACTAACAGTGGAGCCCTAGTGTATATACCAATAGAAGAACATGCCCTACAAATACAGTGGATAGCTGATCAAAGCAATGAAAATCCAAGACATGCAACCATGAAGCAAACCTAAAACTACCAAATACTCATCCCTCACTTAGTGGACAAAAGAAAACCCTAAAGCTTATAAAAGATAATGACTTCGTGAGCTAATTGTGATGGGTGCATCTAAAAGTGGCATGTTCAACCTCACAAATGTGCTGGCCATATACGTGAGATTTGATATTGTCATGTTTCTTTAAGACAAAATATAAGAGATGAAGTTGTTGGAGGAAGCAAGAGGATTGAAATTTTACTGTTATTCCTTTTTAGAGGTAAAATTGTAATCATAGAGGTTCACAGGAATTTCAGAAACTGTCCTTCATAAGTAGGTTAAATGTAGAGTGTACTTTACACAGAGGGTCCTTTAAGCACTGCATGTACATGTACAAACTTATTTTCACCAGCTATCACTTAGACTTGCCAATTCCAAACTAATGCATATGCACAACCATAGCACTGTGCTTGTGATCCATTTTTCCTCAGATATCAACTCAACAAGTAAGCTGTAGCTGGTGATTACTATTCTATTAAACACCAGCTGTCAACCGTTTCTTACAGAAATTACATGCAAATATTAAACAACAGTAAAAGAAAATTCCCCAAGATGGATTTTTTGGGATTTTGAATATGTTATTCTCCATTAAATTTCACACAGAATGATACCAAAACTTCTTTTATACCATTTTTTTTCGGGTACATGGCTTTTTTTTGCATTTGACTACCGGACTAATATATATACGTCTGTACGTAGCATTCATACATAAAATGTGCCCTTAGGAAAACTTTAACAAGCATGATATGTGTATCTAGCTATAACTAACTGGAAACCTACATTGCTGTTTGTGCAGCTTATTGCTATACTATGCTATTGTAGACTTATAGCTTGCACAACTTTCTGGCACACAGTATAGTCATGACGAATAATTTTCGATCACACTTCTTGCTTTCCGTCCAGCACCTTCGCAGAAGTGGCACCAAAAGTGAACCTTGTGCAAGTGCGAGTGAAGTTGGTCTTGCTGAAGAACTACTGCAGTAGCGAACTACTGTGTCACTTTGTAAACCACACTGTCGAGTGCGGGGACTTCTGGGTGAGGTCTCAAGAACAGCCGAGTGATATCACGTGCCCATATTGACCAAAGGCGGAGTCAGGTGTATGAGCCTTATCCAAAATGACGTTTTATGACATCACGAGAATAGAAATGGCCGCGATAGTTGGGGGACTGTTATACAGACGCCTATGGAGAAAAATTTTCGATCGCTCACAGTTTAGCTAGGCATGGAGATATTGACCATTAACCGACAGGTATGGTTATGAAGTAACAAAAGCTATTGTAAACGTACGCTATTTAGAAAAAAAATTGAAACGCGACAAAACTCGTTCATCGTAATGTCTTATATAAAATTTGACTGTGCCTGTTGTTTAGAACTCGCTATCTTCTTTTCTGGCTGAAATATGAGCAATTAAAATTTTTCTCCATAGGCGCCTGTATAACAGTCCCCAACTATCACGGCCATCTTTATTCTCGTGATGTCATAAAACGTCATTGTGGATAAGGCTCATTACCACAAAAGAAAAGTACCGGAAGTTAAAACACTCTTTATATACAAATCAGACGTACCTTTACAACAACATCAGTTTACAAATGCCATTGCTCCCTTGCAGCTGCCAGCTCTTCTACGCACAGTAAGCGTGTGTCTTCCGCCATTTGCTGAACTTTAAACAATCCATATCACGTGAGCTATCATCACGTGATGCTATATCAAATAGTTAGGGACTGCTCTATTAGGGTATATCGATCTTTCGCGATCTGTTGCTTTCCTCCGTGCACTTTCTGTCTTAGATTTCCTGTTCGAGGTTCAACCTGAAGGGGGGGGGGGGGGAGGGGGGGTCTCGAGACCCCAAAGACCCACCCCCCCCCCCCCCCCCCCCTGCACTCTGGTGTTTGTTTGCTAAACAGTTGTAACAATTTCATTGTATATTGTTAAAATAAATAATTTATATACAAAGTATTGCATACAGTGCTATTTATCCATGTAAAGTTGTAACATCGTGATATAGTTATCATAATCATGATAATTATGCTGCATCCTACAATAGTGAAGGTAGTAAAATGTCACAATCGCTCAGTCCTAACCATGTGATTTGTATTAACTTTTGAAATGTATGTTTAACTTGTTCAACACATCAGTATAAGCTTTTCATTACCTTCAGCAATTCGCAAATCACTATTACTCTGTGTATGTGGATGGGAAAATCCCTATTGTGTATATATAGTCATAGCCATATACCTACTATCTAATCATGTAAGAAAAATTTACACATGCAAATCAATCGTATCAAAAAGTATCAATATTGGCCAATTTTAGTCCATATCGTATTGATATTGTTATATGACCCACCAGTAACCAAGGGTATTACCAATTCTCACACATACAAACACATTGACAATACAAGGGTACCTACTAGTTTAGTAGAACCCTTTACAAAAATTAAAATGAATGACTTTGGCTATACTTACGATGATCCATTGTTAAACTTACTGGTTTGTTTTATACAGACACTTTCAACACTCAATTGTGGGTTTTAATTTTCTACCACAACTTCCACATGCACACTTTTGCAACCATGTCTTGGCTACCGCTTTTAATTTCACAATTATAATTTTTATAGAGGCATGCATATTTCACAATATGGATGCTTTAACATAGATACAATTTAGCCTTGCAATGTAGAATGTATTTTGTACATTTCTTAGCAAGATGGACTATTACTGAAAATGGACACAGTCACAGTAGATTTGTACTTTTCTGGCCAAGATATTACCAATACTTTCATGGCACCTTAGTAGTATTGATTAGCCCAATAGTGTCTTCACTATGATTTGAAACACTTCCAAAGGCTTGCTACAATTTAAATTTTTTAATTTTGTGGAAGTTTGTACAGTCTGACTGACTGACTGATACGCTTTCAGTCAATAACAGCTAAGGCCATAGGCTTGATGTTTTGACATCACTTCAGCCCAACAGGTGCTTTATGGCATACTGCAGTACATACAATGCATACTTCATGGACTTACCTGTGTCTTCCTTTGTGTTCCAGTTATCTTTGCTGACATTACAAAGTGTCATTTGTGGGTGCACCAGGTGATGCGGCTTCCCTATGTTTGAGTTTACCATTGTGACTGGATTGATCCCACAGGTCCTACTCCTTGTATTCTTCATTTTGTAATGCTGTATAATCGGCTGAACATAACTGAAAATGAAGCATAATGGCAACTTTGCTATTTTAGTACTGACAGTTGTGGCATGTATTCAGATGAAAGCAATAAGCCTGGCTCCATTCCCTTCACATCTCATGCAGTATGCATGGATTCACCAGTCATAATAATGTTACAAAAAGGTAAACAACAAGTATAAGAATTAAGTTTTGAAGTCCACTAATATATCTTTAGGTCTAGGCGACCTCCTTACTTGTTATTTCAATGGTTCTCAATTGAACTTAAAATTCTTAATCTTTCCTTACACTTGTGGAGTATAGTGGAGTATAATACTGCAGACAATCAGTTAGGATTTAGTTGCTTGTCCAAGCTGATTTGGGTCAAAAATTTTACCTAACTGTATAATAACTTTGTTGTCGTTATTAAATGAACATAAAAAAACATGGTTGAGCTCCTTAGATTATAGAGAATACTGGATATATGACTACTAAGTAGTTCTGTGTATCGTACAGTTAGTATGATGTGATTCAATAAGGAATTGCTGAGAATTTGGTCATTAAAGTGATAATTGCTTTATTAGGGTAAATAAATTTTGTTTGACCAGTTTCTGAAAACCTCAGAACCCTTGGAACTAACCCTGGTGGACTCTTACTAATGTAAGTATTTCAAAAAAATTGGAATTTTCAACTAGAGTAGGGGCCATAAAACATCCATAAAAAGTACTGAAAGAAGCTGGAGTAGTGCACGATATTAAATCACAGTAAAACAATAAGAAGTGTTATATCCCTATTGTGCTCCAAGATAACAATAATGGAAATGCACATGGGAATCGTCTGAATAGAGTGAAGATGTGAGCTGCTCTCTAAAAATTTCCTGTCAGTTAATTGTTTTTTTCAGGCAGTTGAAGAACTATTACAATATCGTGAACTAGACAAAGTCTCACTAAGGATTGAGATTTTTCAGGAGGGCCCCCCTAGTGGAGTTAGAGGAAAGGGTATATATATCAGTAAGAGTTCATTCAGGGTTAGCTCCAAGGGTTCTGAGGTTTTCAGAAACTAGTCAAACAAAATTTATTTATCCTAATAAAGCAATCATCACTTTAACAAGTTATAAGTAAACACTAGGGATTTTAAGCTAGAGTAGGGACAATGTACATAGTGCCCCAATGAAAGGTACTTTTTCTAGCTGACCTCTCTACAGGATGACTTGTTTCTAACTGAACTCTCTACAGGGTGATATGTTCATAGTGGAACTTTCTACTGTGGGATTTGTTTGCAGCTGAACTCTCTACACGATGGTTTCTTTGTAACTGAACTCTCTACAAGGTAACTTCTTCTAGCTGATCTCTCTACAGGGCAATTTGTTTGTAGCTGAATTCTCTACAGGGTGATTTGTTTGCAGCTGAACTCTCTACATGATGGTTTCTTTGTAGCTGAACTCTCTATTAGGTACCTTCTTCTAGCTGATCTGACTACAGGGTGACTTGGTTGTAGCTGAACTCCCTACAGAATAACTTGCAATGTAATATAATTCTATAAAGCCACTCCAATTGGTAATTATGTTTCTGGTCCTTTGAAAATCTGTTTTAGGTGCGGGCGGGCGGAATTCAGCAACAAAGCAACAATGAAGTGACTGCTCAATAAGAGTATTTTTGTGACTGTTCTATTAGAGTATATCGATCTGTACTATGCACTCTGCCCATTTCTTGCAGGTTTTCACTGATAAAATACAAATTATGGCAATTAGATAGTTAGATTTAGCATACTTGTTGCAGCCCAATATTTGCCAGGTTTTTCAAAAAGCTGATGTGGGCATTTTACCCTTGTATTTCTGAAATTTCACTTTCTCCAAAAAAGGATGCGGGCGGTGGACCAGAAACATAATTACCAATTGGAGTGGCCTAATGGAGTAAATTATAAACGTAGCTGAATGCTCTATTAGGGTGACTGTTCTATTAGAGTATCTCGATCTCGCATATGCTACACGTAGTTGGCTTTATTATTGATTTATTATCAAGACTCACGGTAGTGAGTCGCGCGGCCAGTAAAGCAGAAACGCGCGCCGCAGACAATAAATGACGCGACCACTACGTGAGGATTTTACAAGAACGAACGTTGTCAAATTCGGCCTTCCTGTAATCCACCCGTCATTTACGCTATCCCTCTGAAACTCTGGAGTTGAACTCATCGTGTCACTAGTAACTACCACACAAGCAGTGAAGCAAATCCATGCCGATTGTTTCGTGATCGAGGTTTGCCGACATCAAAGGGGAAGTTTCATTTTTTTTTTATCGCATGCGGTTAGACGCAACCGCAGGTGTATGCCTTGCGTTCCTTTGTGCATTCCGAACATTGATCGCCCTGTTATCGCTTCAGTATTCACTCAATCACCTCAAGATTCACATCATCGATTTCACCATACATGATTACCCTACAGTCGTGATTTCAGCACCAAACGAAGTTTCAGTCGTCCTCAGTCGACCTACAGGCCAAATACAAATCCCAGATTGTTGTTTTCCGCAATACTCGCTTGGCATGTAGGACAATGTGTCTTTAAACTGTTCTAAAAGTTTCGTTCAGATTGAAACATTTGTTTTCGAGAATGGCTAGTTTGAAATTTGAATTTAGTCGCCCCCACGTCATTTGCTCTCTAAGAATTTTACTCGGAATTTAAAGAATGACGCAGAGCACAACTGCGGTCACTGGGTATTGATGAACTGGCGCTCTATGTAGTTAATCAGTACATATAGCCACCAAGAAGTGTGCTGCCATAGATTATAGTCCATAGATATAATCTATGGTGCTGCATATACCATCCTTCGTTTTGAAATTAGTCGCCCCCACATAATTTGTCCTCTAAGGGCGCGGCTTAAAGAATGACACAAGAGTACAACTGCGGTTACCAGTTGTTGACACAAGCTGTGAGTAATTAGCACATGTAGCTAGCTTAAAAGGAAGTGTGCAAAATCGCCTAATACAATTGTCACCATGCATTATTGCATTTTATAGCACCCCCACACAAAATTACACGTGTAATTACAACATACAGAGGAGACACATGAATACCAAACACTTTTCACAACAATAATGTAAGAATTGTACAATAATGACTGTAATATAACTGCTATGCAAATGTTTTCCAGTGGCCCGCCATGGTAGCGAGTCTCACATGACGGCATGTATATTCATCCAAACACAATGGGAGTAATGAGTGAGTATGATGACAACAAGTTGGTATGACTCCATTTGTAGAATCCAGATGAGTGGGTGTGGCTCCAGTATGTCTAAACAGTTAACAAACATTCCTGTTATAAATACGTGCTAGAGTTGCAATATAATAGCATAGTATTTAAATGCAATAATACATAGTCTCCATTGCATCACTATCAAACGACACTAAGTGGAGGATATTCTTGCATCTCTAGTATGTACACTCCATCAGTACAACCTGTCTTAATGGCCACTAGTATAGAAAGACAACCACTTTTGAAAAGCCAATTCCAATTGAGAATTTATACACTGTTACCTGAAGGTGGCAATAAACAAGTTCCACCGTAATTTATACACGTGATCTGATCCTGTATATTCTGTCAGTGGATGAGATCCACTTGGCCGGGACAAAATGTGACTCAAGTGCCCTGGATGATCCATACTCAACCAACTTATGACCCAGTGGCACAATGGAACTGACTATTTATAGAGAATACAATTATATTTATTTCTAAGATGTGTGGATGTGTGGACACATTACAACACATTACATGTACATACAAGACATGCTACATACTGTTTTAGCATTTCAAGTCACCACATTATACACGTACCAGTCAACAATGCTTCATAGTGCCCATCAGTAAACCTGAAGAAAAGTTACGAAAAATAAAAATTCACATAAGTACAATGAAACCTCATTAATATGGCAGGCTGTGGGACCAAAAAATTTGGCCTGAATAACAAGGTGGCCTTATTAATGAGGTCATAAGTAATGCTTAGCTATATTTGGGACCTACTAGAGGTGGCCAATATAATGAGGTGGTCTTATTAAAGAGGTGGCCACTAAGTGAGGTTTCACTGTACATATATTGTAGTTCACAATATTGTGAACAATATTAATGGTTAACAATATACACTGAAATCTGCAGGTCACTTCTTGTGGAAGATTGCTCTCTACACAAAATGACACATTCAGAGATTGTATTTAGATGGATGATACAGTAACGCATTGTGACTTCAATACTCGTGATGTGTCACTGCTAGGCAGCAACCATATACACGGCACTGCCACATCGCACTTGCTCGCACACACAATTTTGCTAAAGATTTTACAAATAGATAATTAAGGGGTGTGGCAACTAGCTGTTTCACTCGCAAGACTGTGTGGCAGCTGTTTCCCTTTTGTACAAGTGGCCACCAAGACAGGTCCACTGTGGATGAAAGCCAGGTATTAGATATTTGGTATTTCATATGTTGAAGACATTCCAGGGCTTCTGGTAGTCTCAAATCTCACCACAGTTTAACTCAGGCAGTGTTGTGGTCACCACTAAACTACTGGAATGCTGTGTTATGTTCATCTTATGCTTGGCTACTATATTGTAGAACTGAAATGGATACTCTGAAAAATATTTCCTATGGATAATGACTTCATCACTTTCTTCATCAGGAGCTTATAAGGACCAATAGTGAAACTTTTTACACCTGGGGCTGACAGTCAACTGCCTATGTCTGAAGCAGTGCTTTTGGTGCTCTAACAGATTGGCTGCCCCCTTGCTGCCAGTACTCACTGTCTCATACGCTGTCATACACTAAATCCATGTCTATAGCCAGTTAGAACAGCATGCTTCTTACCTTTTTTAAGGCCGCATAATGCAGCCACCTCTTTAAAAGGCAAGGTCAGAAAATTTTGTCCCTACGGCCTGAATAATGACCAGCTTTCACTGTACTATTAGTGATTAGGCCACACCAAGTCAAACCTTAGTTTCTGGTCACCCGCCCGCATGGTAAACCTGAAACCCTAGTTTATGAGGACTATTATTAATATTACAGGTGCTTAAGTGCACGTGACCCAGCAAGATACTTATTTTTACTGCAAAAGATCGATATACTCTAATAGAGCATTCAGGGATTCCAATAGAGCAGTCACACTACTCTTAACTCTAATATTAGGTATATATTAGGTATATATGCCACCCTAATAAAATGTTTCTAACTATAGCTAGTTTTGTCCTTGATTATATAGCTGTTCAGATTATAACTGTTACTAATGCTTCTGTAACCAAAGTAATTTCAGTAGCATTAACTACTAGTCCATGCAGATGGGCCATAGCTTTAACTTTATAATTCAAATGTAGTCCTCTAATGACTAGTCTAGTAACTTCAAATTCCTTATCACTGAACACTACAGGGGTATGGAAAGCCGGCAACATTCGGTGAGCTTAAACTTAAACTTTTCCATAACTAAAATTAGATTGGCAAGTAGAAACCCTTATAGTTTAAACATTCCCAGATGATCACTAAAAAACAGTAGTCTGGAGCACTCAATGACTCAAAACTTTGACAGTTACTTTTCTCAAGGTTACTGAATAGAAAGCTGGAAACACATAGCTAGTGGGCTAAGACTTTACATTTGAATGAAGAATTTCTGATGTGAAAATAGAAGTTAAATTTCATTGTGTATCATGATCATTTGAACAACTTAGCTATAAGTCATAGTAATACTTTCCTGACATAGCTAATGAGACATTTATTTCACTTGGAAAGCATAAGTAGCTACATGAGCAAAACATTTCCTATAGTATATTCTAAATAAATAAATAAATATATACTTAAATGCTATACATCAGTGTATAGCTAGCCATGATCCATCAACAACTTTCCTAGTGCATTTTTTGCCGAAGCACAACTACTTATGTTGTTGGTTAAGTATAAAATCAACATGAATTTGCTAAATTGAGCAAATAATAATACCATACAGTATATTGTCACAGTAGAGTCTATAGTCCTGAAGTCCTGATCATCCGCCCGCCCGCATCCATTTGTAGGCTTGGGAGTGACCAGAAACTAAGGTATGACTTGGAGTGGCCTTAGTGATCATGGGGGATTATTTATTAAGATACTAAGATATACAAACGCTACAACCTCTAAATATAGCAGTAAATTTTTTACCCTGGTCCAATGTCTCGTAATAATCGTGACTTCGTGAGAGACTGTACTGTGACAAATACATGTTTATCATGATATGTGACCGGATCTTGGAAAACCTACCTTTTGGGCACAAGCAAACTTTTTGGGAAAACTCAATTGAAAATTTCAACATTTTTTTCAATATTAATGTTTTTTGCACATTTGGATAAAGCAACTATTAAACCTTCTTGCTGTGAAGTTTCACACCCATAGCTTCTTTATCTTAGGAGATATGGATGATTATATCAGACCATGTATTAATTTCACATGCGTGGGACAACAATTAACTTACAAATTAGGTGATTTGTTCAGGTGCTGGAATGGCTAGAACTTAGTCTTAGACAATAATACATGGCATTTAATTGCATAAATGTACCAAGAATACTTCATTAAACTATCAGAAATGTCTTTTAAAGTATTCTAGATAGTAAAAACGGAATTATTGGTAAACAAAGTGGTTTGTCACCATTTGTCACCCTTAATCACTCACAGAACTCAATACATTACCATAAAAGTTAGTTTGTAATGTACAGGAGAGAAAATTGGCCATATCTCAGGAATGCTTAAAGATATTAAGTTGAAATTCTGACACAAGATAGATAAGCACCCAGTACCTTATTTAAGCTATAAAACAGAAAATTGATCAATGTGCCAAAAAGGTAGGTTTTCCAAGATCAGGTCACATATGTGCTAATCGCCTTTTTACAATTAAGTTTTACAACACAAATACATGTATAGTTAAACTCACCAATTGCGACTAAATCCCTTCAACACGAAAAGACAAGTGATGAGACAACCTTGGAGACAACAGCCACACAAGCCTATTCTGGTGCGTTTATTTAGTAGTAATATAAATTTTAAAGGCGTTTATTTACAACAGGACATAATTATGCGCCCCTCTATTGTCTCTGTACATACTTGCCTTTTCTTTACTATTCTCATTTCATTTCACAAGATCTCTTGGCAGGGACGTAGCTTCTTCACTTGAATTAGTCAATGCTTGAAGTAGATCGAGATACTCTAATAGAACAGTCACATTTCTACCAGTGCCATATTTTTATATTGTAAAGTCTGTAAGTAGCTAGTAATTTAAACTATACAATCCGATGCTAAGCAGAAGTTGTAACTATGCTAAATATTGATTGTTGTGTTACAGCTGTTTTGTGACTGCTCTAATAGAGTATCTTGATCGTTTCAATGCAGTACAAGATGAAAGGCAAAGTGTTGTTAAGGGTGTACTAGTTAAAATGGGTGTTAGTTGACTGTAGTTGCATGCCACTAACAGGGCCGTCCAGAGAAATTAGAGGGCCCAGGGAAAAGAGTTAAAGAGGGGCCCAGGGGCAAGGAAGGGTCTAGATCCTGACTGCTCTATTAGAGTATATCGATCTTTCTTTAAACAGGTATTCAAGTGGCCCCTTTCGGGCTGTGGTAGGGGGCAAAATACCCCAGTTACCCCCAATGTGGGCGGCCCTGGCCACTAAAATTACAGTTATATTTTAATATTCTGTCACTGTAATCTGGGGTTTCTGTCAAAACCATGGAAACTCACCTACTGTTATCAACAGTGCATTGCTTATTCTAACAAAAAGTATTGAAATCCCATCCAAAAACAGCTTATAGCTGTAAAAAAAGTGTGCGTCCAAGTAAAGCAGAGATAACTGCAACAAAAAGTAATGATATCATAATGCGGCCATGTGCGAGGTGTGCAAGTTGTTAAATTAATATTAGCTAATCAGATAATACAATGTTATTGTTAAAGTGTTAATGAGAACTATGTGATGCTGCTAGTTTTTAAGTGTGTGAGCATCTTCATAAATGCTACATAAATTTAATTCTCAATAAAGCAATGTGTATAGATTCTCTGATAGTAATAAATAGTTTGAGTTTGGCCGCCTTTCCTGTATACGGCATGCTACAAACAAAGGAAAGGTGGCCAAACTCAAACTATTTATTACTATCAGAGAATCTATACACATTGCTTTATTGAGAATTAAATTTATGTAGCATTTATGAAGATGCTCACACACTTAAAAACTAGCAGCATCACAGTTCTCATTAACACTTTAACAATAACATTGTATTATCTGATTAGCTAATATTAATTTAACAACTTGCACACCTCGCACATGGCCGCATTATGATATCATTACTTTTTGTTGCAGTTAACTCTGCTTTACTTGGACGCGCACTTTTTTTACAGCTATAAGCTGTTTTTGGATGGGATTTATTATTACTGAGCAGGCAGCACTCAGTGCTGATTAGCTCAGGAAAAATTTAGCAATTACAAACATAGTTACAATGATTACATGCGTACAGAAGTTAGGACCTATAAATTTGCTGGATTTCATTAGTAAATTGGTCAATGTTATCATGATCAATTAATCTGGGTGGTAAAGCGTTCCAATCACGAATTGATCTGAAATAAAAACTATGTTGAAATATGTTGGTGGATGAAGTAGGAAGAATGTAACGTCTAGGATGATATTGTCTAGTGGCTCTTTCCATTTCTAAATAGTAGGATGGGATAGATAAAGGGTACTCATTGTGGATGATTTTAAATAGTGTTTGTAGCCTACATATCTTACGATGCACTTGGAGACTTAGCCAAGAAAGCTGTTGTAACATATTTGTGATTGAACTGTATCTACTAAAATCATTTAAAACCCATCTTGCAGCTCTACGCTGCACTTTCTCTAACTGTTGGATATCAGTTTGATAGTATGGGTCCCATACAACCGCGGCATATTCCATTGGCTTTGGAATCATAACTCAGTGGTTTGTAATCCGATTCTTCTATACTACTGCAAGGACTTTCTATGATAATTATTCCAGCTACACACCGATTTTCAGCTCATTGCTCTAAGTGGTTTGCCTGGTAGGCGTGAAAACTAATAGTTTTTTTATTCATAAAAATCTATTCGCGTAATTGTGACACAGGTTGGGTTTTGTGTCATATCTCGATGGCCTTTAACTGGATTCCTTTCAAACCACCAAACGGCATTCCTACGATAGTTACTCCATCTACATAGCAATTTTCAGCTCATTCCTTCAAGCGGTTTACCCTGTGGGCGTGACAGACCTTCTACCTAATTTCACGCAAATAATCGGTCATAACCCCATGAATGTTCATCGGATTCCTACCAAACTTGGTACTGCGATTCGCCGTAATGAGCCCTTTATGTGTGCCAAATTGGAGAACGTATTCGTGTTTTATGGTGGATTTTGCTAAGTGTGCGAAAAGAAGTAGAAGAAAAAAACGAAGAAAAAACCCCCAAACTTTGGCCGCTCGTATCTCGGAAATGGCTAGAGCGAGTTTCTTCAAATTTGGAATGTAGACTCCCCTACCTAGCCAGCACTTCTGTAGCAACTTTGGTTTCAATCGGATAAGAAATCACGGAGCTACAAAGGTGTGAAAATCCCGTTTACTTTCTTCCTGTAAATATACTCACGGTGTGGCGCTCCAGCTTCTTGGGCCATTTATTGTATGGTTATCAATATGCCAAAGGTTTTTCCTCAAAGCATTTCTGTCAAAGAAGTAGTGCCATAGCTATAGCTACTTTTCTGCTGCTACATTTGACTAGTGTATGCATCCAGTAGAAAATCTGTGTAATATATATTTTTAAGATTCTGTAACTTACTACTTGATGGAAACATTTCAGGTTGATCTGAAGGTACTTTTGGGCTTGTAACCAATACTATCACTTCATCATGAGGTTGGGTGATATTTTATCACAGGCCATTCCCAAACCTTCATCATCCCTACTGTACAGATTTATAGTTTTATATACTGCTTAAATCAATCTCTAATTCAACTTTCAAATAGTCTGACCTCCTAGATTGATATGCTGTCTCACAGATTGTCTATTGACTTGGAATACTACTGCAACTTATTACTATGAAATAGCACTAATAGGTATCGAGACACATGGTAGTGTGTCGTGCGGCCCAAGAAGCCGGCGCAACACCTGTGAGTATATTGACAGGAAGAACAAAAATGCAATTTTCGCACCTCCGTAGCTCTGTGCTGCCTTGATGAAACAAGACGAGTTTTGATGTGGACATGCCCTCCAACTTCAGTACTCCACATTCCAAATTTGAGCAAAATCGCTTCAAGCGTTCCCGAGATATGCGACTTCAAAAATTGGCTTAGTTTCTTCATTTTTGTCTTCTTATTTTTCTTCCTCTTTTCGCACACTTACAAAAACTGCTATAAAATGTGAATGTCATAACCGATTGCCTTCAAATTTGGAACACAGATAGGCGCATCTCTGTACCAACTTAGGTTGGAATACAATAACCAGGTAAGAGGTATTAGCAATTATTCACGAAAAATAACACCAATATGTTGTCACGCCTACAAGGTAAACCGTTTATGGGAAGAAGCTGAAAATCAGTGGGTGAATAGGTTTACTATTGAACCTCAAACCTTTTGTGGTTTGAACGAAATCGAGCTAAAAACCAGGAAGCTACAACGAAAAAACCAACAGTGTGTAACAATTATGCAATCGAGAATAGCTAACTAAAAAAAAACGACTACTTGCCATGTCTACCAGGAAAACCACTTGGGGTAATGCTTTGAAATTCGCTGTACACATGGAGTAATCATCTTAGAAAGGGTCTTCAATGGTGTAGAAGAATTATACTTAAAGCCACAGAGTTATAATACGAAATCCAACTTGGTGTAGCAAGTGTGAGATCAAGATACTCTAATCTAATCAAGCTGTAAAAAAAGTGCGGCCCCCAAAAAGGCTATGGTGAAAAAAGATGTGAAATCCAAGGTGGCGGCCAAGAAATGGCTGTGACGGTAGGTTAATGGTAAAAATTTTAATAACGACAATTCAGGTGAATTTTTGTGCTGCTTCGTCTTGGCACAAAATTCACCTAAATTGTTGTTATTAAAATTTTTACCATTAACCTACCATCACAGCCATTTCTTGGCCGCTACCTTGGATTTCACATCTTTTTTCACCATAGCCTTTTTGGGGGCTGCACTTTTTTTTACAGCTTGGCTGTTTTGGATTAGATTTTATTTCTTTTTGTATTTGTATACCCCAACATAGGCCGGCTTTGAGGTTTTTTTAACCTATCTTTTTTTCTTTACCCCAGGAAGAAGAAAAGATGAAACAGATGTTGAATACTTTAAATATTTCTGATTTCATCAGTAAATGTATATTATTTTTATATATGTAATACATATATTTATTACAGAACTCTCCATGGTGGTTTCTTTGTAACTGAACACTCTATAAGGTAACTTCTTCTAACTGATCTCTCTACAGGGTGAATTGTTTGTAGCTGAATGATCTACAAGGTAACTTCTTCTAGCTGATCTCTCTACAGGGGGATTTTTTTTTAGCTGAACTATCTATAAGGTAACTTCTTCTACCTGATCTCTCTACAGGGAGAATTGTTTGTAGCTCAACGATCTACAAGGTAACTTCTTCTAGCTGATCTCTCTACAGGGTGATTTATTTTGTAGCTGAACTATCTACAAGGTAACTTCTTCTAGCTGATCTCTCTACAGGGTGATTTTTTTGTAGCTGAATTCTGTAGGGGTGATTTGCTAGCAGCTGAGCTCTTTACAGAATGTTTTCTTTGTAGCTGAACTCTCTACAAGGTAACTTCTTCTAGCTGATGTATCTACAGTGTCACTAGTTTGTAGCTGAATTCTCTACATGGTGGTTTCTTTGTAACTGAACTATCTACAAAGTGACTTCTTCTAGCTGATCTTTCTACAGGGTGATTTGTTTGTAGCTGAACTCTCTACAAGGTAACTTCTTCCAGCTGATGTCTCTGCAAGGTCACTAGTTTTTAGCTGAACTCTCTGCATGGTGGTTTCTTTGTAACTGAACTCCCTACAAGGTAACTTCTTCTAGCTGATCTCTCTACAGGGGTGATTTGTTTGTAGCTGAATTCTGTATAGGTGATTTGTTTGCAGCTGAGCTATTTACAGAATGCATATGGTTTCTTTATAGCTGAACTGTCTACAAGGTTACTTCTTCACGCTGATGTATCTACAGTGTCAGTAGTTTGTAGCTGAATTCTCTACATGGTGGTTTCTTTGTAACTGAACTCTCTACAAGGTGGCTTCTTCTAGCTGATCTTTCTACATGGTGGTTTCTTTGTAACTGAACTCTCTACAAAGTGACTTCTTCTAGCTGATCTCTCTACAGGGAGATTTGTTTGTAGCTGAACTCTCTACAGCTGATTTGTTTGCAGCTGAACTCTCTACATGATGGTTTCTTTGTAGCTGAACTCTCTACAAGGTAACTTCTTCTAGCTGATCTCTCTACAGGGCGATTTGTTTGTAGCTGAACTCTCTCATGATGGTTTCTTTGTAGCTGAACTCTCTACAAAGTGATTTCTTCTAGCTGATCTTTCTACAGGGTGATTTGTTTGTAGCTGAAGTCTCTACAAGGAAACTTCTTGTAGCTGATCTCTCTACAGGGAGATTTGTTTGTAGCTGAACTCTCTACAGGTGATTTGTTTGCGGCTGAATTCTCTACATGATGGTTTCTTTGTAGCTGAACTCTCTACAAGGTAACTTCTTCTAGCTGATCTCTCTACAGGGCGATATGTTTATAGCTGAACTCTCTACATGGTGGTTTCTTTGTAGCTGAACTCTACAAGGTGATTTGTTCTAGCTGAACTATCTCTTTCCGTAGTTGAACTCCCTACAAAGTAACTTCTTCTAGCTGATCTCTCTACAGGGTGAATTGTTTGTAGCTGAACTCTCTGCAGGATGATTTGTTTGTAGCTGATCTCTATACAGGTAATTTTTTTCTAACTGATCTCTTGAATTCTCTTCAGGGTGACTGCTCTATTAGAATGACTGCTCTATTAGGATGACTGCTCTATTAGAGTATCTCGATCTCGCACTTGCTACACCAAGTTGGATTTCGTGTTATAACTCCGTGGCTTTAAGTCTGATTCTTCTACACCATTGAAGAACCTTTCTAATATAATTACTCCATCTGTACAGCGATTTTCAAGGTATTACCCCAAGCGGTTTATCTGGTAGGTGTGGCAAGTAGTCATCCAAATCTCCTGGACCAGATTCCATTCATCCATACGTACTGAAAACTACAGCAACCGAAATCTCTCCTATATTAACTCACATCTTTAAACAATCATTGGAGTCTGGTACTGTTCCATCGGAATGGAAACATGCCTACTCCAATATTTTAAAAAGGCACAAAATCTGACCCAAGAAACTATCGTCCTATTTCACTCACATCTGTAGTCTGCAAAACAATGGAACATATTTTAGTAAGCCAAATTATGAAGCATTTAGAAGACCAAAACATCCTATCAGAAAACCAGTTTGGTTTCAGATCCAAACACTCCTGTGAGTCTCAACTATTCATTACCATTGATGATATTACTAAACACATGGACAACAACCACCAAGTTGATGCTGCAATATTAGACTTCTCCAAAGCATTCGATAAAGTAGCACATTCAAGACTCCTATACAAATTAGAATATTATGGAATTAGAGGGAACATGTTACATTGGCTGAAATCATTTCTCCACGGTCGAACACAACAAGTTGTAGTGGAAGGCTCCAAATCATCTATTTGTGAAGTGACATCTGGTGTCCCTCAAGGGTCTGTACTTGGCCCTGTACTGTTCTTAATTTATATCAATGACATTGCTATGAACATCAAAAGTGAAATACGACTGTTTGCAGATGATATATTACTCTACAAAGTTATAGCAACACCAAATGACCATCACATTCTGCAGAATGATCTAAATTCTTTAACCAAATGGGCAAGCGACTGGCTGATGGAGTTCAATATTCCTAAATGTAACATTTTACAAATAACATTACATCACAACAAAAGTAGCTTTACGTACAAAATGTCCAACATTCCACTCAATACAGTATTGGAACATAACTATCTAGGTATCCGTCTTCATCACAGATTATCCTGGAACCTCCATACCAACTATATTTGCAGCAAGGCTAACCAACTTCTTGGCTTCCTAAAAAGGACCTTGCACACTGCACCAATAGAAATTAAAGACCACCTATACAAACAACTACTACTACCATCCATTGAGTATTGTTCAGCCATCTGGGATCCCTACAACAATACAAGTATATACAAACTTGAAATGATCCAGCATCGGGCTGCTCGTTTTGTTCTGAACAAACCGTGGGTCAGATCTAGTGAGCAACAACACGACAGCATAACAGATATGCTGACATACCTTGAATGGCCTAGTCTCCAAGACAGAAGGACAATGACTCGACTTACTTTGCTATTTAAAATTTTGAGAAGGTTAATAGTCATACCTGATCGTTGTATACCTCTATCAGTTCCAGAATCATACACTCGTTCCAACCACCCCCTCAAGCTATTTCACTTACCAACAAGAATCGATGTTTACAAATACTCTTTCTTACCACGAACAATTATTCAATGGAACCAACTATCTATCTCTGATATTGACAAGATTGACATTGACACTTTTAAGAACAATCTGATTGGTATTGTATGTAATTGTAATGAACATTAGCGTGTTGCCCCTGGTGGGCTTTGCTAATTAATAATAATAATAGTCATTTTTTATTAGCTAATCTCGATTGCATAATTGTTACACACTGTTGGTTTTTTCGTTGTATCTTCCTGGTTTTTAGCTCGATTTCTATCAAACCACAAACGGTTTGAGGTTCAATAGTTAACCTATTCACCCACCGATTATCAGCGTCTTCCCATACGCGGTTTACCCTGTAGGCATGACAACATATTGGTGTTATTTTTCATAAATAATCGCTCATAACTCTTTGCCTGTTTATCGTATTCCACCCAAAGTTGGTACCGCGATATGCCTTTATACCCCCCTTCCGTGTGCCACATTTCAAGGCAATCGGATAAGGCGTTCGCGTTTTATAGCAGTTTTTGTAAGTGTGCGAAAAGAGGAAGGAGAAAAAAACGAAGAAACTAACTTAAAGCCAATTTTTGAAGTCGCATATCTCGGGAACGCATGAAGCGATTTCGCTCAAATTTGGAATGTGGAGTACTGAAGTTGGAGGGCGTGTCCACAGCAAAAATCGACATTTTCAGCATTATGAAAGGATATAAATTTATTCCTGAGGGCACGTACATTAACGGAAGCCACGGCATATTGTCAAATCCCTATTTGTATCTCCAAAATGTGATCGTATCTGTTTTGTTATCAACCGTAATTCTGTTGTAGAATCACTTCTTCATTGTTTGGAATCTCAGAGGATGGGAGCAGTATAAACTACAGGCATAGCATTTGAAACGGCTGATCCGAAAGAAGCAAAGACTGTATAATCGAGCCAGGCGCTATCATCGTGACACTGATTGGTCCGAATACAAATTGCTGCAGAAAGAGGTAAACTTTAAACTTAAACACCAGCACAAAGCATATGTGACAAATCTTGTATCATCATCACACAACAGAAAATCTCTTTGGCACTACCTGAAAACCCGTAAGCAAGATAACAATGGCATTGGTACATTAATACATCCCGAAAATGGCAATGCTTTAATACACCCAATTGAAAAGGCAACTGTTTTAAATGATCATTTCAAATCTGTATTCACAACTGATGACGACAGCAGTACCATTCCTGACAAAGGTCCTTCATTACATCCATCTCTACCAGCATTTGAAATCACTGAACAAGGAGTTTACAACATTCTAACCAACTGTGATCCATCAAAATCTCCTGGTCCAGACTCCATACATCCACTTGTACTAAAGACAACAGCAGCTGAAATTTCTCCTATGCTTACTCACATATTTAAACAATTGCTAGAAACTGGAACTGTACCATCCCAATGGAAACATGCCTATGTCAGTCCAATATTCAAGAAAGGCCAAAAATCTGACCCAAAAAACTATCGCCCTATCTCATTAACATCAGTAATATGCAAATCAATGGAACACATTATAGTAAGTCAAATAATGAAGCATCTGGAAGATCAAAATATTCTTTCTGACAGACAGTTCGGATTTAGGTCTAAGCACTCTTGTGAGTCACAATTATTTATCACCATCAACGACATTGCCAAACAAATAGACACAAATTTACAAGTTGATGCTGCAATACTAGATTTTTCTAAAGCTTTTGATAAAGTATCTCACTCAAGACTCCTCTACAAACTAAGGCACTATGGAATAAGAGGGAATGTATTACACTGGCTTGAATCCTTTCTTCATGGTCGCACACAGTAAGTTATAGTAGAAGGTTCTAAATCATCCACTTGTGATGTAACATCTGGTGTTCCCCAAGGGTCTGTTCTTGGACCAGTTCTATTCTTGATTTATATCAATGACATCATTGCCAACATCCAAAGTGAGATCCGTCTTTTTGCAGATGATATCCTTATTTACAAAACCATTAAAACACCACAACACCATAAAATACTTCAAGATGATTTAAACTCACTGACAAGATGGGAAACTGACTGGATGATGGAATTCAACATCTCCAAATGTAAAATTTTACAGATAACAACACACCATAACAAGAGTACTTTCACATACAAAATGTCCGACATTCCACTGGCTACAGTATTAGAACACAATTACCTTGGAATCCGTCTCCACCACAAATTATCATGGGACCCTCACATCAATTATATCTGTAACAAGGCAAATCGACTCCTTGGATTCTTAAAAAGAAATCTTCACAATGCACCATCAGAAATTAAAGAACACGTCTACAAACAATTGCTCTTACCATCATTAGAATACTGCTCAACCATCTGGGACCCCTATCATCACACTAGTATTAGTAAACTAGAAATGATTCAACACCGCGCTGCTCGTTTCGTTTTGAACAAACCCTGGCACAGATCTAACCAAAACTATGATAGCATCACAGACATGTTAACCAGTCTTGAATGGCCTACACTTCACAACAGAAGAACAATTGCTAGACTCACCTTCCTATTCAAGATTGTCAGGAACTTACTAGCAATACCTGATCATTGCTTACCGTCACCAACTCCAGTGTCCTCCACCCGTGCTCAACATCCTCTCAAGCTAACTCAATTGCAAACAAGAGTTGATGTGTACAAATACCCTCAAACAATTATTCATGATCAATGGAACGCCCTTCAAATTCCTAACATCGACACAATAGATCTTGAAACATTTAAGAACGCTGTAAGTAATATAATATAATTTGTGATTGTAATGCTCATTAGCGTGTTGCCCCTAGTGGGCTTTGCTAATTAACAATAATAATAATAATAATAGCAACAGCTGTGAAAAAGTGGATTGTAAATGTTGCTTAGTCTCGTGTGGCTAGTCTGCCTTCCGCCTCCTCTCTTTCTTCGTGGCATTGTTTGTAAGCGAGATAGAGCCTGGTGAAGTATAGTGGTGACTTTCAGCCAATATCCAGTGAAACTGATTCATTGGCTAGCTGTATGTTAGTATGGTGGACATAAACGCTACAGCAAAACTTGTAACAGAGCTGATACCATTGCTACATACCATTTTCCCAGCAACAACAGCAAGAAACTGTGGTAACTGTTTGCCTACAAATGCATTTTGTCAACAGTAATTCACCAGACCCTATCTCACCAACTAATGGCATCACAAAGAAGTAAGATAGTGGTCTGGCCATGCGAGAATAAGTGCCATCATGCTTATCTAACTGTTTGTTATAGACTATAAGTTTGTTTGTTTGGAGTAACTGAGGATGGGGCAGTGAAATAATGCCAGAATAGAAATGGTTGTAAACAAGTGGAATTGTAAGTGTTCTCGTGCTATGTAACTGTTTTGTAATCAACCATAATTCTGTTGTAGAATATTTGGAGGAACTGAGAACAGAGCAGTGAAACAGTGAAAACTATGATTACAGTTGTAAAATGTATGCAAGTGGTGGCATGATTATGTAACTGTGTTGTTATCGACCATAATTCTGTTGTAGAATTAGTCTGTTATTGTTTAAGTACAGGAACAGTGAAATATTGAAGCTACAGGCAGAATAGTGAAATGTAAGTATACGGGTGTGCTCATCTTAACTGTTTTAATCTGCCGTACATGTGTAGTCTCTTTTTGTTTGAAATAACTGAACAGTGGAATAACAAAACTGCCAGTAGAATGGATTCTGTTGGAAATGTAAGTATTGGTGTGCTTATCTAACTGTTTTATAATCTGCCATAATTCTGTAGTGCCTTTTTTTTTTGTGTGAAATAACTGAAGAATGGAGCAGTAACTACAGGCACAATAGTGAACAAGTGAAAATGTAAGTATAAGCATGCTTATCTTAACTGTTTTAATTGCCGTATTTCTTTAGTCCGTTTTTGTTGAAATAACAGAGCAGTGGAATAACAAAACTTCCAGTAGAATAGATTCTGTTGTGAACAAGTGGAAATGTAAGTATTAGTGTGCTTATCTAACTGTTTTAATCTGCCGTGATTCTGTAGTCCCTTGAAATAACTGACAAATGGTGCAGTAACTACAGGCAGAATAGTGAACAAGTGGAAATGTAAGCATTTGGTATGCTTATCTTAACTGTTTTGTAATCGACTAAAATTCTGTAGTCACTTTTGTTTGAAACAAATGAGGCTGGACAGGAGCAGTGAAATGATGACGGAGTAAAAATCAGTTGGATAGTTTTTTGGAGAAGTAAGCAGTAGTGTTTTTGAAACTGTTTTGTCATCTGTCATAATACCATTGCAGTGTTGATCCCTTTGACCTCCTTGTTGAGTCACTGTGATGGTGGTGGTGGTGGTAAAGAAACTGGAAAACAATTGATTTTATTAATAAATTTATGCACGTGATCATATGAATATTTAATGGTGCACATTTATTCGAAACAATCTTTTAACGCGATGGGAGGCTTGGAAGGCGTATTGGGAGCATTGTACAAGGTTTGTAGAGGGCAAGGGGGTTACTAGTTACTAGATTGCCGGGTATATAACGAGGGACGATGAATCTGAATGCGGGTAAGGTTACGGGTTTCCTTTCGCAAAAAAGTCCTACTATGGAAATTTTGAAAAACCCGTTTCACTGCCAACGGGTTCGCCAATTAATGCACCGTAATTTGTTTAATGGTAGCATTTTACGGGTGATTTTTGTACCGTTTCAGGGCCTACATTCTCCTGTGGTGTTATTTGTGGTGATATTTTTCGGCTTCAGATCCACTAACTAATTTGCAGCTTGTGTATCTACGTTAGTATTATGGTAGCAGTGGCATGCAGTAGGAGAAGGTATTCCCTTTCACCAGTGTTGCAACATTAGCTAGCATAGCACTTAAATTACTATGCATGACAGGAACTGGTGATCAACGATTATAATTAAACCTCACTACTATTGTGATAGCTTACATTTGGAGCCTTATGAAAACTGTACAAGACAACCTAACCACTGCACTTTAATCTGCAGGTAAAGAACATTAGCTACTTCAAGGTCTGACACATTTTCAATCAATCTTAATGTATGGTGAGAGAATTGCATGTAACTATAAGTTGTTGTGCTTATATGTTTTTGGTTAGTTTTGTGCTGAGAGTGATGATCAGAAGAGACCAAATCTGCTCTCACAACAGTGACGATCAGAAGAGACCAAATCTGCTCTCACAACAGTGACGATCAGAAGAGACCAAATCTGCTCTCACAACATACCGTAAGAAAAGCTCAAGTAATGTTACCTGTCAAGTAAAGCTACAGCAAATGGAAGTAAAATCAAGTAGATATAATTGTGGCAGCTATATAAATACATGTGTGTATATATACATATGTGTATTCATTTAAGAGTATATGTATGTACATTTCTAAAGTCTGTCAGCCTGGTGCTGTTGAGCTGTAATTATAACTGCAAAGAATTGGTTTACTTTAACTAAGTATGATTACAGGAAGCTAAATGTAGGTTTTTGTAAACCTTTCTCTTCAATTCATAACATTTTCAAATATATGATACATACATAGCTATTAAAGTCATGAAATATATTGCACGTGCTAAAGATTTATCATACAGTACATAAATACATAGGTACAGTATACTATGTACGTATACATATTATACTGTTACACACTATAATATAGTACGTACGCAGTGAGCTGAGACCTCAGAAACATCTGGATGGAAATACACAAGCTCTATAGACATTTGACTCTTTGTAGTATTGCTTGAACCACTAAACCCATTTCAAAATGTTTTCGTTCAAATGTTTGACACAATAATAGTATATATTATATTATATAAAAGTTTCACTATTATAATACATTTTCTATTGGGAAGCTAGTACCATCTGTTGGGTCCCATTCCCAAACCTTTATTAGAGTCAAACTATGTACACATGCATGTACGTTCTTGGCACTTTTATACTGTCACCACTATAATTTCATAGTTAACTGGAATGGAAAAATCCATTTTTGGCTGTTTTCTCAGGGCTCGGCTCAACTTGTACATACTATGGCTTATGCAATAGTATAATAATGTACTTTTAATCAAGCTCAGTTAGCAACCTGCATAAACAGCAGTTTATAGGTGTGTAGCTAGCCGTAGGTAACAATCTGCATAATTATTTTAATGTATTTGCCTAAGGGTTCAATATTTGTATGCATGTTTGTGGTGTTTAATTTGTGTGCAAAATAATAATCAGTACATTAATGGCTATATATCAAGACACACGGTAGTGTGTCGTGCGGCCCAAGTAGCCGGCGCGCCACACCGTGAGTATATTTACAGGAAGAAAGTAAACGCGATTTTCACACCTTTGTAGCTCCGTGATTCCTTATCCGATTGAAACCAAAGTTGCTACAGAAGTGCCAGCTAGGTCGGGGACTCCACATTCCAAATTTGAAGACAATCGCTCCAGCCATTTCCGAGATACGAGCGACCAAAGTTTGGGTTTTTTTCTTCTTCTTTTCGCACACTTTGCAAAATCCGCCATAAAACGAAAATTCGTGCTCTAATCGGGCTGAAATTTGGTACACTTAAAGGGCTCATTAAAGCGAATCTCAGTACCAAGTTTGATAGGAATCCGATGAACATTCATGGAGTTATGACCAATTATTTGCGTAAAATAAGGTCGAAGGTCTGTCACGCCCACAGGGTAAACAGCTTGAAGGAATGAGCTGAAAATCGCTATGTAGATGGAGTAACTATCGTAGGAGTGCCTTTTTGTGGTTTGAAAGGAATCCAGTTAAAGGCCATCGAGATATGACACAAAACCCTAACTGTGTCACAATTACGCGATCGATTTTTATGAAAAAAAAACTATTAGTTTTCACGCCTACCAGGCAAACCGCTTAGAGCAGTGAGCTGAAAATCGGTGTGTAGCTGGAATAATTATCATAGAAATTCCTTGCAGTAGTACAGAAGAATCGGAATATAAACCACTGAGTTATGATTCCAAAGCCAACTACGTGTAGCATGTGCGAGATCGAGATACTCTAATAGAACAGTCACTCTAATAGAGCATTCAGCTACGTATATAACTTACTCCATTACAGAATTATATGACATTGCAAGTTATTCTGTAGGGAGTTCAGCTACAAACAGTTAATCTTATAGACAATTCAGCTACAAGCAAGTCACCCTGTAGAGAGTTCAGCTACAAATATGTTGCTGTAGAGATTAAGAACATTATAAGTCACACTGAAGAGAATTCAGCTATAAACAAGTCACCTTGTAGAGACAACAAGTCACTCTGTAGAGAATTCAGCTACAAGCAAGTCACTGCGTAAAGGGTTCAGCTACAAAATAGCTACCCAGCAGAGAGTTCATCTAGATCAGCTACAAACAAGTTACTTTATGCAATGTTCAGTAACAAGTAAGTCACTCTGTAGAGACTTCAGCTACAAACAAGTCACTCTGTAGTACAAACAAGTCACCGTGTAGCTGGAGAGTTCAGCAACCAATCAAAAAAACTACTCTGTAAAGGGTTCAGCTATACAAACATGTTATAACTCTATAGAGAAAGCTATAACTCTATAGAGAGATCAGTTAGAAACAATTAGTCATCAGTAGAGAGATCAGCTACAAGTCATCACCTTATAGAGAGTTTAGTTACAAAGGAAACACCATGTAGAGAGTTCAGCTGCAAACATGTACATATCACCCTGTAGAGAGTGCAGCTATGAACAGATCACCCTGTAGAGAGTTCAGCTAGAAAAAGTCATCCTGTAGAGAGATCAGCTAGAAGGATCACCTTGTAGAGAGTTCAACTACAAACAAATCACTCTGCAGATAGTTCAGCTACAAACAAGTCACCCTATATAGAGAGATCAGCTAGAAGAAGTTACCTTGTACAGAGCTCAGCTACAAAGAAACCATCATATAAAGAGTTCAGCTGCAAACAAATCATCCTGTAGAAAGTTCAGCTACGAACAGATCATCCTGCAGAGAGATCAGCTAGAAACAAGTCACCCCATAGAGAGAGCAGCTACAAAGACACCATCCTGTAGAGAGTTCTATTACAAACAGATAACCCTATAGAGAGTTCAGCTACAAACAATTCACCCTGTAGAGAGAGCTCCTAGAAGATGTTACCTTGTAGATAGTTCAGCTACAAACAAATCACCATCAGCTAGAAGAAGTCACCTTGTAGAGAGTTCAGCTACAAGCAAACCACCATGTAGAGAGTTCAGCTAGAAAAAGTTACCTTGTAAAGAGTTCAGCTACAAAGAAACCATTCTGTAAAGAGCTCAGCTGCAAACAAATCACCTGTACAGAATTTAGCTACAAACAAATCACCCTGTAGAGAGATCAGCTAGAAGAAATTACCTTGTAGAGAGTTCAGATACAAAGAAACTATTCTGTAAAGAGTTCAGCTGCAAACAAATCACCTGTACAGAATTCAGCTACAAACAAATCTCCCTGTAGAGAGATCAGCTAGAAGAAGTTATCTTGTAGATAGTTTAGCTACAAACAAATCACCCTGTAGAGAGATCAGCTAGAAGATATTACCTTGTAGATAGTTCAGCTACAAACAAATCACCCTGTAGAAAGATCAGCTAGAAGAAGTCACCTTGTAGAGAGTTCAGCTACAAACAAACCACCCTGTAGAGAGTTCAGCTAGAAGAAGTTACCTTGTAGAGAGTTCAGCTACAAAGAAACCATTCTGTAAAGAGCTCAGCTGCAAACAAATCACCTGTACAGAATTTAGTTACAAACAAATCACCCTGTAGAGAGATCAGCTAGAAGAAATTACCTTGTTGAGAGTTCAGCTACACACAATTGTGACTGTCTCTGGGAAAACCGGTCTTATCGCCCATTTAAAAGTATCGAGAAACGTCGGTTTTAAATATTCTGTGTGTTGTAGCTGGCCAATGGTGGTAGCTACGCATACCAAATTTTCACACGTTTCACAACAATTTCTTACCTTCCTGATCATCCACTGAAGAAGTAGTCGACAGCTAAGTTTCCCGCCATTTTAGATAGTTTATAAACCGAGGTTGTCTGTATCAGGCGAGCTCCAGAAGGGTGGGAGGCGGGGGCCCTGGAAGGCAAGCTCCAGAAGGGTGGGAGGCGGGGGCCCTGGAAGGCGAGCTCCAGAAGGTGGGAGGCGGGGGCCCTGGAGGGCGGGCAAGATGGTGTTCAAAAATTGAAAAGAGACGTGCTGGGATGAATTAGGCCAAGTTATAGGCCATTCAGGGCTCAGAACTGGCTAAAATGAAAGGAAATTTACAGCACAGGTCATTGTCCAACACCACAGAGCTGTACAGCCACACGCAGCCATCTCCTGGTTGGCCAGGGCTCCATCAAGACCCCAGACCACTCGTACGGCTCGCCACTGTGCTCTAGAAAAGCAGCCAGCAAAAGCAGACCACTTTACTCTGGTCGACTGTGGCAGTGAAACTTGATAGTGCATTCATTAAGCTTTGTGTTTGTGTGAAAAAAATCAAACTTCCTGTCTTGGGCGATAAGAACGGTTTTCGTAGATCCAGTCACAATTCACCCTGTAGAGAGAGCAGCTAGAAGATGTCACCTTGTAGAGTGTTCAGTTACAGAGAAACCACCATGTAGAGTTCTGTAATAAATATATGTATTATATACATAATTTGTACATTTACTGATAAAATCAGAAATATTTAAAGTACATCTGCTTCATCTTTTCTTCTTCCTGTGGTAAAGAAAAAAAGATAGGTTAAAAAAATCCCAAAGATACAAATACAAAAAGAAGTGAAATCTAATCCAAAACAGCCAAGCTGTTAAAAAAAGTGCGGCCCTCAAAAAGGCTATGGTGAAAAAAGATGTGAAATCCAAGGTGGCGGCCAAGAAATGGCTGTGATGGTAGGTTAATGGTAAAAATTTTAATAACAACAATTCAGGCGAATTTTTGTGCCGCTTGGTCTTGGCAAAAAATTCATCTAAATTGCCGTTGTTAAAATTTTTACCATTAACCTACCATCACAGCCATTTCTTGGCCGCCACCTTGGATTTCACATCTTTTTTCACCATAGCCTTTTTGAGGGCCGCACACTTTTTTTACAGCTGGCTGTTTTTGATTAGATTTCACTTCTTTTTGTATTTGTATACCCCAAAGCCGGCCTATCCGGCCATAGGCCGGCTTTGGGACTTTTTTAACCTGTCTTTTTTTCTTTTCCACAGGAAGAAGAAAAGATGAAGCAGATGTACTTTAAATATTTCTGATTTTATCAGTAAATGTACAAATTATACATATATTTATTACAGAACTCTCCATGGTGGTTTCTTTGTAACTGAACACTCTACAAAGTTACTTCTTCTTGCTGCTTTCTCTATAGGGTGAATTGTTTGTAGCTGAACAATATACAAGTAACTTCTTCTAGCTGATCTCTCTACAGGGAGATTTGTTTATAGCCGAACTCTCTACAGGTGATTTGTTTGCAGCTGAACTCTCTACATGATGGTTCTTTGTAGCTGAACTCTCTACAAGGTGACTTCTTCTAGCTGACCTTTCTACAGGGAGATTTGTTTGTAGCTGAACTCTCTACAGGTGATTTGTTTGCAGCTGAACTCTCTACATGATGGTTTCTTTGTAGCTGAACTCTCTACAAGGTAATTTCTTCTAGTTGATCTCTCTACAGAGAGATTTGTTTGTAGCTGAACTCTCTACAGGTGATTTGTTTGAAGCTGAACTCTCTACATGATGGTTTCTTTGTAGCTGAACTCTCCACAAGGTAACATCTTCTAGCTGATCTTTCTACAGGGTGATTTGTTTGTAGCTGAACGAAACTTCTTCTAGCTGATCTCTCTACAGGGAGATTTGTTTGTAGCTGAACTCTCTACAGGTGATTTGTTTGCAGCTGAACTCTCTACATGATGATTTCTTTGTAGCTGAACTCTCTACAAGGTAACTGATGTCTCTACAAGGTCACTAGTTTGTAGCTGAACTCTCTACATGGTGGTTTCTTTGTAACTGAACTCTCTACAGGGTGACTTCTTTTAGCCGATCTTTCTAGAGGGTGATTTGTTTGTAGCTGAACTCTCTACAGGTGATTTGTTTGCAGCTGAACTCTCTACATGATGGTTTCTTTGTAACTGAACTCTCTACAGGGTGACTTCTTTTAGCTGATCTTTCTAGAGGGTGATTTGTTTGTAGCTGAACTCTCTACAGGTGATTTGTTTGCAGCTGAACTCTCTACATGATGGTTTCTTTGTAGCTGAACTCTCTACAAGGTAACTTCTTCTAGCTGATCTCTATACAGGGAGATTTGTTTGTAGCTGACCTCTCTACAGGGTGATTTTTTTTTGTAGCTGAACTTTCTACATACAAAGTGACTTGTTATAGCTGGTCTTTCTACAGGATGACTTGTTTCTAGCTGATCTCTCTGCAGGGTGACTTGTTTCTAGCTGAACTCTACCGGGTGATCTGTTCGTAGCTGAACTCTCTACAGGATGTTTTGTTTACAGCTGAACTATCTACATGGTGGTTTCTTTGCAGCTGAATTCTCTACAAGGTGACTTCTTCTAGCTGAACTCTCTATAGGGTGATCTTCTCGTAGCTGAACTCTCTGCAGGGTGATTCGTTTGCAGCTGAACTTTCTACATGATGGTTTGTTCATAACTGAACACTCTACAAGGTAACCTCTTCTAGCTTATCTCTTTACAGGATAACTTGTTTCTAGCTGAACTCTTTACATGGTGATTTGTTGGTAGCTAAACTCTCTACAATTCGATTTGTTTGCAGTTGAACTCTCTACATGGTGGTTTCTTTGTAGCTGAACTCTCTACAAGGTAGCTTCTTCTAGTTGATCTCTCTACAGGATGACTTGTTTCTAGCTGAACTCTCTACAGGGTGATCCTTTCGTAGCTGAACTCTCTACAGGGTGATTTGTTTGCAGCTGAAGTCTCTACATGATGGTTTGTTTGCAGCTGAACTCTCTACAAGGTAACTTCTTCTAGTTGATTTCTCTACAGGGTGACTTGTTTCTAGCTGATCTCTCTACAGGGTGATTTGTTTGTAGCTGAACTCTGTACAGTTTGATTTGTTTGCAGTTGAACTTTCTACATGGTTGTTTCTTTGTAGCTGAACTCTCTGCAAGGTAACTTCTTCTAGTTGATCTCTCTACAAGATGACTTGTTTCTAGCTGAACTCTCGACAGGATGATCTGTTCATAGCTGAATTCTCTACATGGTAGTTTCTTTGTAGCTAAACTCTTTACAAGGTGACTTCTTCTAGCTGATCTCTCTATAGGGTGATTTGTTTGTAGCTGAACTATCTGCAGGGTGATTTGAACTCTCTACAAGGTGATGTTTTCTAGTTGATCTCTCTACTCAGTCTGGATGACTTGTTTCTAGCTGAACTCTCTACAGTGTGATCTGTTAAGTTTCTACCTGATCTCTCTATAGAGTTATATCTTGTTTGTATAGCTGAACTCTTTTACATGGTGGTTTTTTGATTGGTTGCTGAACTCTCTCTCCACGGTGACTTGTTTGTACTACAGAGTGACTTGTTTGTAGCTGAACTCTCTACAGAGTGACTTACTTGTAGCTGAACATTGCATAAAGTAACTTGTTTGTAGCTGATCTAGATGAACTCTCTACTAGGTAGCTTTTTTTGTAGCTGAACCCTTTACGCAGTGACTTGTTTGTAGCTGAATTCTCTACAGAGTGACTTGTTGTAGCTGAACTCTCTACAAGGTGACTTGTTTATAGTTGAATTCTCTTCAGTGTGACTTATAATGTTCTGAATCTCTACAGCAACATATTTGTAGCTGAACTCTCTACAGGACGACTTGCTTGTAGCTGAATTGTCTATAAGATTAACTGTTTGTAGCTGAACTCCCTACAGAATAACTTGCAATGTCAAAGAAATTCTATAATGGAGTAAGTTATAAACGTAGCTGAATGCTTTATTAGGGTGACTGTTCTATTGGAGTATCTCGATCTCGCATATGCTACACGTAGTTGGCTTTGGAATCATAACTCAGTGGTTTGTAATCCGATTCTTCTGTACTACTGCAAGGACTTTCTATGATAATTATTCCAGTTACACACCGATTTTCAGCTCACTGTTCTAAGCGGTTTGCCTGGTAGGCGTGAAAACTAATAGTTTTTTTATTCATAAAAGTCGATCGCGTAATTGTGACATAGGTTGGGTTTTGTGTCATATCTCGATGGCCTTTAACTGGATTCCTTTCAAACCACAAAAAGGCACTCCTACGATAGTTACTCCATCTACATAGCAATTTTCAGCTCATTCCTTCAAGCGGTTTACCCTGTGGGCGTGACAGACCTTCGACCTTATTTTACGCACATAATCGGTCATAACTCAGTGAATGTTCATCGGATTCCTACCAAACTTGGTACTGAGATTCGCCTTAATGAGCCCTTTAAGTGTGCCAAATTTCAGCCCGATCCAAGCACGCATTCGTGTTTTATTGCGGATTTTGCAAAGTGTGCGAAAAGAAGAAGATGAAGTAGAAGAAGAAGAAGAAGCACATCATATATACACCAAAGCCAACTCCTAAAATTTGCCGATGATACCAAGTATTTCATGCACATCTGTACTACATCTGACTACGTCGCTCTGCAAGAAGATATCATCGCTTTATTTACTTGGTCCAGAGAGACAGATCTGAATTTTAATCTAAAAAAATTCGTACATTTATCATTTAAATGCAAGTTTGAAACCACTTACACCATTTCGGATATTACTATACCACATAATGACTCACACAAGGACTTAGGGCTCATATTATCTGAGAATCTAAGTTGGGACAAACACTACAAATCAATCTCTGCTCGTGCATACAAGGTATTGGGACTAATACGTCGTACTATTGCTTCTACCCATTCTACTTCTACATTGGTCACATTATATATTTCAATGGTTCGATCTCAGCTGCTCTATTGCACCCAACTATGGCGTCCACACCTGATGAAAGACATTTTAACTCTCGAGCAAATCCAGCGCCGTGCCACTAAGTATCTATTAAATGATTACACCAGTAGTTACAAAACCCGTCTAGTAAAACTAAGGATCCTTCCTCTGATGTACCTGTTCGAGTTACAAGATATATTATTTGCAATCAAATCAATCAAGGTACAATCTAAATAGTTCAATATTCATGATCATATCAACTTCAGCTCAGCTAATACTAGATCCTGCACCAGCAACAAATTGATCATCCCTCATCATTTAAATAACGTATCTAGACATTCTTATTTCCATAGATTACCAACTCTCTGGAATGCCATGCCTATCCTTAACTTGGATCTAACGTTTCCTCTGCTAAAATCAAAACTAAAAACTTTTCTCTGGGATCATTTTATAACTAACTTTGAAGATAACAACAATTGCTCATTGCACTATCTCTGTCCTTGCTCAAGATGCCACCAGTCACGTCCACCCACCTCAAACCTGAACTACTTGTAGAATCTGTATGTATGTGTGTATATAAGTAAGTAAGTAAGTAGGTAAATAAGTAATGTAATGTAATGTACTTTCGCGGCTGTTGGTACATGTTACCAACAGACCTTTGGTGTGTTTACACCATAAAGCAATAAATAAATAAATAATAATAAATAGAAGTAGAAGAAAAAAACGAAGAAAAAAACCCCAAACTTTGGCCACTCGTATCTCGGAAATGGCTGGAATGATTTTCTTCAAATTTGGTATGTAGACTCCCCTACCTCGCCGGCATTTCTGTAGCAACTTTAGTTTTAATAGGATAAGGAATCATGGAGCTACAAAGGTGTGAAAATCGCGTTTACTTTCTTCCTGTAAATATACTCACGGTGTGGCGCGCCGGCTACTTGGGCCGCACGACACACTACCGTGTGTCTTGATGTCTATGTTGTATGTGTATGTCATGGATATACAATTGTCATGGTAATTATGCAGGCTTCCACTCTGCATATGCCAAAGTACAGTATAGTTAAATAATATTTATAGTGCTCTTAGAATTTGTTACTCAATCTGCTTATTCTGTTATAATTTTGATTCCTGATTCCAGTTATGAAATGTATTGTGGATTATCACCTTTAACATTTTTTGTCTGCATTTTGATTCCTGTATTCCCAGTCTGATTGAAGTCAAGCCATTGTGTTTGATGAAAGTCAGACTGTGGTGTGGGAGTTGAATGTTGGCAATAAATTGTTAATGGTGGTGGTTTTTTCTTCTGTAGTTAAACATTATAAACGATATCCATCTGCAGTTAAGCCATGATAACCAATACGTTTGCACAATTCATGTCAGTTTTATTTAGCATATTGTAGACTACTACTCTTAGCAATTTTATTGTCTTTATCTTAGATTCCTGTATTCCCGGTCCGATTGAAGTCAAGCCATTGTGTTTCATGAAAGTCAGACTGTTGGTGTTGGATGATGGCAATAGATTGTTAATAGTAGTGGTTTTGGCTTCTGTATTTACGCCAATTATAAACAATATCCATTTGCAATTAAGAATACATTTGCATGATTCATGTTGGTTTTTATTTAACATTAATTATTGTGGACTACTACTTTTAGCAATTTTATTGTCTTCATCTTAGATTTCTGTATTCCCGGTCCGATCGAAGTCAAGCTATTGTGTTTGATGAGAGTCAGACTGTTGGTGTTGGATGATGGCAGTAGATTGTCAATAGTGGTGGTTTTGGCTTCTGTAGTTACGCCAATTATTAACGATATCCATTTGCAATTAAGCCAATTATAAATACATTTGCACAATTCGTGTTGGTTTTTATTTAACATATTGTGGACTACTACTCTTAGCAATTTTATTGTCTTCATCTTAGATTCCTGTATTCCCCGTCCAATCGAAGTCAAGCTATTGTGTTTGATGAAAGTCAGACTGTTGGTGTTGGATAGTGGCAGTAGATTGCTAATAGTGATGGTTTTGGCTTCTGTAGTTATGCCAATTATAAACAATATCCATCTGCATTTAAGCCAATTATAAATACGTTTGCACAATTTGTGTTGGTTTTTATTTAACATATTGTGGACTACTACTCTTAGCAATTTTATTGTCTTCATTTTAGATTCCTGTATTCCCGGTCCGATCGAAGTCAAGCTATTGTGTTAGACTGTTGGTGTTGGCACGTGGCAGTAGATTGTTAATATTGGTGGTTTTGGCTTCTGTAGTTATGCCAATTATAAATGATATCCATCTGCATTTAAGCCAATTATTTAATACGTTTGCACAATTCATGTTGGTTTTATTTAAAATATTGTGGACTACTACTCTTAACAATTTTATTGTCTTCATCTTAGATTCCTGTATTCCTGGTCCGATCGAAGTCAAGCTATTGTGTTTGATGAAAGTCAGACTGTTGGTATTGGATGATGGCGGTAGATTGTTAATAGTATATAGTGGTTTTGGCTTCTGTAGTTACGCCAATTATAAACAATGTCCATCTGCAGTTAAACAAATTATAAATGATATCCAATACGTTTGCGTGATTCATGTCATTTTTATTTAACATACTGTGGACTACTATTAGCAATTTTATTGTCTTTATCTTTATTTCCTGTATACTCGATCCAATCGAAGTCAAGCTATTGCGTTTGACAAAAGTCAGACTGTTGGTATGGGAGTTGGATGATGGCAAAGGATTGTTAATAGTGGTGGTTTTCAGAGGCGGCTGAGACACCTATATTTAGGGGGGCTGGGGGTCTAGCTTGGTGATGCCATGGTCTAGTTGTAAGTTGAAGACCAAAAAAATGGTCATTACCTGCTGGAAATACTTGCCCTCTACCAACAACTAGACTATATCTTGTTATTCATAACTCCATACGTAACTTGCTACACTGCTTCTCAAAGAATACTGTGACTGCTCTATTAGAATATCTTGATCTTGACTGTTCTATTAGAGTATCTCGATCTTGACTGCTCTATTAGAGTATCTCGAATGATGCTGTTAAACTCTCCATCACAGCTACAGATAATTTTAGGGGGGTTAAGCTCTTCTTTTATTATTTTTCACAGGGGCTGTGGCCCCCCTTCTCCACTGCCCCTGATGGTTTTAACTTCTATTTAGGTTATACACTTTATAATGATGTCATTTTTGAGACAATTATTCAATTGTGTGAACTGTACACAACTTTTTGTCAATTGATATATCCTGCAACGATCACAGACAAGCCATAGTGCTTGATGAAAGTCAAACTTAGTAGTAGTTGTGGCTACGTACAAGCACTTTGCATGTATATATTAGGTGTATGGGTGCATAGCTCTGTGTGTGTGTGTGTGTTCACCATTGATAATTCTGTGCTATACCCCAGGTGTTGGCTGATAACATGGTGCAAAATAATGCTAACTATTTTGTAAATTATGAATTAAGGAACTATAACAAGCTTGTGGATCTGACCAGATGATATGGTGCTACCATTGTGCGTTATTCATGTCTTCCATGTTCAGTTTGCACATCTCTACCCCCTGCTGAGTTGTGATCAGATTGATTAAAATAGAGGCGTGTGCCCAAAGTTATGCCTTATTAGCTATATACATTAGCTAGACAGGTAATATAGTTTGTTGAGTTTGTAGACAACGGAACACATTCCTTATGTATGGGTGTGGTTTTGTGCATTGTACCTATAGACTTCAAAGCACCCTATTGATAAATAATTATTGTGGCTACATATATGCCTACAAACTGTATCTGCACATTCCCTTTAAGTGTGACTCCTGAACAAGTCTATAGCCTGAAGAATTAAAATGACTCACACAAAAATCAACTGATTTGTGGGTGTGGCTCTATGTACACAGCAATGAGGATGGATTCCTATACAGACTGCAATTTTACTGCTGATATTAAATGGCCATGGATTCATGTATGGTTATAGACAATAGCACATAACCCCCAATAAATAGGCGTGGATCACGAAAGAAGCTGCATGGGCTAACTATGAGCAAACTAATTCGCTAATTCGATGCGCACACAAAATCCAATCTGGGTCAGACACGTACATTCACACATAAAAGCGGGTCAGATTTGGGTAACCCAACCTACTTCCAAAACTGTTTTGAGCAGATGCAATTAAGCAGTCACAGTATTAGAGCAGCGTGTAGTGAGCTATGTAAGGATTTTTATGCACTGGCTTCATTGTAGGCATGAGGCTATTATGCTTTAAAAAGTGAGCATTATGCTTTTGAGCAGTGCTCAAAAAATCACCTATTATGCTTTTGAGAATTGCCCATTATTCCCAAAATTATGCCACCATAACTGGCTAATACCAGTTTATTGCTGTATCAGACCATTTTCATTGATGTTTAAGCTTCAAATAGTCTTGAATTCTTTAGCTGGTTGCTGTATTAGAGTATTTCAATGTGAGTCGGATGTGACTACTTTATTAGAGTATATAATATTCAGTGACTGTTCTATTAGAGTTTCTGACTGCTCTATTAGAGTATCTCGATCTTTTTTAACGGAATTGTGCAATCTGTGGATTTTCCTACTGTTAAAGCTTTATTATCACCTCAAAATGCTAGCATAATTCCTGATTCCCACACATACCTATTATGCCTGAAATTATGTCGGTATAATCGCCGCATCCCTACTTCATTGGCGATAAATGCATAGTTAGTGCATCTGGCTGTGACCTTCGTTTGGTCTCACCTTACCAAACCAGACAATATAGTGCCTCTGTTCATTTTGACCTCATTTCCACAAATCTGAATCCACACCTACCGGCATATAAAAATTGACTGACACTCTATAGATTAGATAATCAATTGATTAATAACTCGCATATAGTCAATGATCAAGGAGAATGAACAGTTTCAATAAAGCATGTTATTTTGTAAAAATAACTTTGATATTTTGGCTGGTGCCTGTATTACTGAGACCCAAACTGCATTTATTTGCATTTAGAGTTGACTCCATTTATTATCAGTCTTCCCTTTTTAATCTAATGCTCAACTTGTATGTTCCCTTCAAATCTACTTCCAACATTTGATATCTTATTTCTACTACTGAAGTAGAGTGTCATGAGACCCAAAAAGACTTAGGAGACTTTGCACTGTTATAATAAAACCAAGATCGAGATACTCTAATAGAACAGTCATTGTTGTTATCTACTTTACTAGGCACTGGAGGGTGTACACAAAAAGCAGAGCCTGTTCAAGGTGTTTACCAATAGCCACTGTACAGTAGTCTGGTAAATATTCAGTAATATAGCTAGCAGCTACTCAAATAAACTGCTGAAGTAGCCTCACATTAAGTCACCCAAAATATGTAGTTGAGTGGATAAAATGCAATCAGCAATAAGTATATAGATATGGTTTATTATGTCTTGCAGATATAGATGTATAAGTTATGATGTGACACCATTAATTTTGCACAAACATGCATGAAAATTGAAGATGTGAAGAAGGTTAAAATGTTCCAAGATATACATTAGCAGTGGCGGATCTAGGATTTTTAAAAGGGGGTTTCTGAAAGTTGGTATAGCTTAATAAGGCATCTGGTGACATTCTCTACTGAGAAAATTTTGAAGCTCTGAGATCAGATTTTAGGCTACTTTTAATTAGGAATTACAATATAAATCTAATGCTTTAACTGCAAATACTATAGCTAACTATAGGGCAAAGATGGTGACTATAAGCTGTAGCTTTTATGCTTCGGTTGCTCTATTAGAGTAGTTACTTGACTGCTCTATTAGAGTATCTTGATCATTTTTAATGCAGTGGGAGATGAAAAGTGAAGTGTTGCTGAGGGTTTAATAGCTATAAATGGTGTCAGTTAAGTGCAGATGCATGCATGTTACTGAAATACAGTGGTATATAGTTGTTTGATATGACAAATTGTCAGTACAACAATGTTTATGCATCTAAACTTCCATTGAGCTAAATTTAAAAGGGGATTTCTGTAAAAACCCCAGAAACCCATCTAGATCCGCCACTGATTAGAGGTAGGAGTTAGAGTTCAAGTAGCCTGGATTTATAATTGGTATCATAGTTGTTCAAAATGTATTTTGTCACTCGATGCTGAATACGCTCAAAGTACATAATATCCTTATGGTTGCCATAACTGTGAACAGGCAGAAAGTGAGGTGCATGGGGACAAACTATAAATTAGCATACAAGTTTGTTTTAGTTGATGAAAAGTGATTCGAAGACATTTATAACCCGGACCAGTTTTGCTCGGGTAGGACAATTTTTGTTGTCATAGCTGGTCCGGCCGGACCATTTATGTCGAACATATGCAGTACAGCTGGACCGTTTATGCACCCAGACCAAACATTTTGTTACATTTTGTTATTTTGCAATTCTGTATTCCGCGTTTTACTAACTCCCCTGAATGAATAGTGAACATAACTGAATAATTGTTTCAGGACAAATATATATTCTTGTAGAGAAAAATGTATACATGCATTGGCAAGCTATATAGTTAAAAATTTTTGAAAGGTTAGCTATGTCTTGTTGCACTGTATGTAATAACTAGCAACTCTACTGTACTGGCCTGTGTTAGAATACTCATAGTCAAATACTACTAACAGAATGCTAAATAAATTAACTATACTACAGCCAAGTGATAAACAATACCAGCCCCACCTAGTGTTCACTGAGTAACCTGCCAGACCAACATTTAGTGTGCACAAATCAAAGAATCGATCGGATGAGATAGCTAATTCTATATTACTGCCAATATACATGAATACACTTTCTTAATTTTCCAACCTTCCCTTTTTTTCTCCTTGTGTCAGTTTCCTCATCTGGATGCAAGCTGTGTGAATAAGGAGTCATAAAAAATATTTTAAAACAATAATTAGATAGTCAATTAAATGAACACAACATTTGTATATTATATAGCAACTCAATAATAAAACAGCATACATGTAGTTCAGCACAGTATAGCTATACTAAAAATACTTGCGTACAACGTGTCCTATCTCCACTTTGGTAAAAGAAGCTGCCATGCAAGATTCAACCCCGCCTCCAAACCTGGTTCCTCCAAACACCATTATAGTTGTACTGTTGATAGTAGCAACTCCAACATAACACCTAGCGCTGCTGAGTGAGCCCACGTGTACCCATAAATTCCTTGAGGGGTCATATAGGCGGATATCTGATGTGGGTTTGCCTTTAATATCACTGCCACCAAGGATCACAGGAGGGCTGGAATATGGTACAATGGCAGCATTAAAGTGTAAAGCATTTAACAGCTTCTTCCATTGACCAGTTCCTCTACCTGACAAAATGGTTGCTACCGGCAATTGGTATGACTCCTTCTTACAAACAGAACGCACAGCCTGGAATCCCACTATGAGTAGGTGTTCTTCTGAGATTGTGGGTTTGATGGCCCACATTGGAACCGGGAGTTTTATAGGCACTTTTCTCCAAGGTGATCTCAGTCGCCAGTTCATCACCTCAATGCTATCATCAACCTCATGTGACCCGCCCTTTCCACCCATAACTATCACATGATCACCTTGAACTACTACACCTGGTTTAAATCTTCCATGGATCATATTTGGATATATTTCTGACCAGTTATTAGTATCTCTGTTATAGGTTGTCACTTTCTGTAGTGTTTTGTAAGTGACTGGCTCAACACCTCCAAGTACAGACAAGTTGGTACCCAACATACATAGGATGCCATCAAGATGACCAGGTAAAGAAAGTAGATTCCACTGGTCAGTAGTTGTGTCGTAACAGTACACCTTTCCTCTTGTTTCGTCCTCAGGAGCAGTACCAGAGATGGCATAAACATTGTTGCCATCCACTGCAACAGAGGCAGAGTACATTCTCTTTGGTAGATCAGCACACTTATCCCACTTAAAATGACGCTTTTTAGTCTTTAAATCTACCACTAAAGGAGGATCCTAAGGAGGAAACTATATATAAGTATGGATTCTATTAAAATAATCTACAAATATTAACTACTGTCATAGTTGGAATTACTATAAACTGAGACATGTCTATGGTTGTGTTACTGTTAGTTTATCGAGACTCACAATATTGAGTCACATGCCAAGAAAGATTTCTTAAAACACAGGCTGTGGAAAGGAGGGGGTGGAAGCTGTGAACTGAAGCCCTCCTCAGTTTGCTAGGGGAAGGGGGGCTTAGACATCTCACTGAAATTATCCTTCTTAGAGTGGTGCTTAAAACCATGGAAAATTGATATATTCTAATAGAATGCACAAATACTGCAGTCAAACAAAGTGCTTCATAAAAATGTGTTCCTAAAAGTAGTACTAAAACAAACAAACAAAAAAATTCCTTTTGCCTACAGTGGAAATTGAACCACTGACCTCTTTCTTTCAGAGTTAAATTTATACTGCAACTGTACCAAGTGTTCCACGTGTCTACAGGCTATTTTGTACTGCTTAGAAATGCTGTATGCTTTGCAGTTAGTAATACTAAATTAATACATGTTAGTAACACTAAATAGATTTTTGTTGGCTGCAAATAGATACACTTGACTTTAAAAGTTGGTGTATTAGTTGAAATGTTTCAAACTGTACCTTTAAATTAAAATCCTGGTAAACTTAGAGACATTGTGAGAATAAAATGGCTACAGTTTCTGTGGGGAACAACCTTAGACCCCCTGCTGCCAGAGATTCTATACTCTGGTCAGTCCCACCCTTTTTACATCAACTACTTACTCCACAAATGTCTTAAGAAAGCAACTATAAGTACTAATATGTATTATTTATCCTTCATGATGGATTTAATTGGCATTTTGGTGGGAAATGCAAGCCTTCTACTATTTAGTACTGGTGCAAAATCAAGACACACAGTGGTGTGTTGTGTGGCTCAAGAAGCCAGCATGACACATTGGTATCTTATTGATAGGAAGAACAAAAAAGCAATTTTCATGTATCACATAACTCCATTTTTCCTTCACAAAAAGATGACTTTTGTTATGGAAATGCCTTCCACCTTTAGTAGTCCACATAACAAGTGTCAGTATAATTTCTCCAAGCATTTCCAGGGTAATTACAAGCCTTCAAAAATCACCTTTTTTCTTCTTTTTTCTTCTTCACAATATGTGACCAGATTATACAAAACCACACATCATGCAAAATCAAATTAACATCACCCTAAATAAGACAGAAAATCTGAGCAGTTGGATGAGCAAAGTAGTATCACGAGTGCCCACAAAGGGGTGGAAAGTGGGAGATGGTGGATTGGGCAAGAGATATGACTTCAAATGGAGGTATATAGACCAAATCCATGCAGACATGAGATTACAGGGCTGTGCTGGCTTCTTAGTGGCTGATATGTAACAAAATCAACAGAAAAAAAGTCTTGCCAACATTATCAGGCCAGTAAACCACTGATTCTTGCCAAGCCAGGCTCTCCACAAGGCCAGAAACCATCATTCGAGCCTCCACACCACCCAGAAAAAAGGGAGTTTGTAAAACACGGAATACTGAATAATGGAATTGCAGAAAAAACATAGTAGGCTAAATTTATCTTTTGCAGATTGCACAAATAGTTATATACTTTATAGTAATTATACTTTATTTACCTTGTAACAGCTCTGCATGGCACATGGTTTCATTGGATGAAGAAGAGACAAGCAGCCTGATTGAAGGTAAAAGAAAAGACAAGGTGCAGAGGGCCTACACTTGTCGCAACCCCAAAAGGTACATCCCACTGGTGAGTTTGTTATTGTGGTGTAAAATGGTGGCCTTGCGCTGTTTCATTTGGCCTCTAGTATTGCGAATGTGATCAGGAAGTCAGGCAGTGAGCTTAAAATTCAATTTTTAGCAATTTGTTTTTACAAAAATTTGTATCCGGCCACTTGTTAGTATTCTAATATGTTTAATGCTGTATATGGACCAGTACTATTCTGTAAAGGTGAATTTTGTTGTGTAAAATGTCTCTAGGATGATTTTGCAGAATTTTTGGTGGAACACAAAATTTTCACCATGATCCCTACTTAAATGGTACTACTGTACCGTTTAAAATATGATTTACGTGAATGACTGCTCTATTACAGTAATTTCATCTTGTGTTATAAATTTCATGTAAGAAGTTTTTGTACCAGTTTTGCATATGAAAATTATTTTACAACGAAAAAAAGAGCAAATTATGGTATAGAAGTCACTTCAGCTGGACGTTTGTAAGGTAGAAACTAAAGGAGGTGGGTAGCTGCAACAGTGATAATGAGTATGGACTATGAGTATGAAGGCCCAGGTTTGTGCCCCAGCTCAGTCAATTATTTTTCACTTTCTGTCATAATGTAATAATGGTTGTACACATGCACTATTGTAATTGTATGTAGTTTGCAAATTAAGTTGTTTATGAATGATGAGTGTGTGCTATTCAACTAAGTGTAGAGTCATTCTATATAACCTAACATTACTACATTTGGTGACGGGGAAGGCTACTTCAGTTAGAAAAATAGACGCCTTCAACCTAACAAATGGTGAAGTGTGGACACATTATGCTGAGCATTTGGAATACTACTTCCTCACCAATGGAATCATGGCAGCTGATAAGAAACGAGCAGTATTGATCAGCATTATGGATTTAAATGTTTGCAGACTACTTCGAAGCCTCATATCCCCCTCATATCCCCAAGCAAGCCATCCAAGAAATCATTTACTCAGATCGTGGGAGTTTTAAAGGACCACTACAATGCACAACCTTCAGAAATCATGCAGATGTTTCATTTTCATTGAAGAGCACAAAAGTCTGATGAAAAAGTGGCAACTTACTTAGCAGAGCTACATGGCATAGCAGAACATTGTAATTTTGGTGCTTTGCTGAACAATATGCTTCGCGACAGGCTTGTGGTGGGAATTAATGATGCCGCACTGCAATGATGGCTATCATCTGAGTCATGGTTTAACCTTTAAAAAAGCTACAGAGATGGCTCTAGCTCATGAGACAGCCATAAAGAACGCTAAGGTCATACGAGATGGTAACGGCACACCACAATCAGTTAATTCGATTTTCAATCCACAGCGATCACGATCTTCTGAATCAACAGGTACCAGTAAATTAAACCTTGTTATCACTGTGGGAAATCCAATCACAAGGCTACTGAATGCTACTGTATTATAAAGAAGCTGTTTGTAATAACGGAAAGAAGAACACATAGCCAAGATCTGTCAAAGTAAGCTACCAATGAAATCAGCTCATACTTCAGAAAAACAACAAGCTAAACTTACTCATTTTGTTGATCATGATATACATAGATGAACAAGAGCAACCAAGTGAGTACAATCAAATGTTTACTGTTTATACCTGCAACAACACCAACGAATTTGACCATGCCAACTGAGTAACCATTAATTGTCACTGTTACTATGACAATTAATGGTCATTCAGTTGGCATGCAAATTGACATGGGCAACTGTTCCGGTTATGTCAGTGGTCACTTATGAACAGCTGTGGCCACAAGGAAATGGCCCTACCCTGAAACCTACCAATACTAAGCTTACCACTTACTCAGGGGATGTTTTGAAGACAGTTGGCATAATCAAATGTAATGTTGAATATCAAAGCTAACAATGCCAGCTGCCATTGGTCATTGTTGATACACCAGGGCCTACCTTATTAGGGCAAAACTGACTTTCACATATTTAGTTCCAAGACATTTGTAGTTATGAGCTAGGCAGGCACCTTTACAGGCCCCAACATCAAACTAGCTGTAGATCCACAAGCACCACCCAAATTTTACAAAGTCAGATCTTTGCCTTATGCAATGCGAGATAAAGTGGAACAGGAATTAAAAACTTACAAACAGCAGGCAATATAGAACCAATCCCAGTTTCTGAATGGATTGCACCTGTGGGACAGTAACGAAACGTGACAAATAAAGCATCCACTTATGTGGTGACTACCGTTTAACTATCAATCAAACTGTCCAGTTGGATCAGTTTCCAATTCCAAAAATTGAGAACATCTGGGTCTGGCGGAAAATATTTCAATTCTCTAGATAAGAGCTAGGCGTATCAACAGTTGCCATTAGATGATGAATCTAAGAAGTTAATGGTGATCAGCACCCACAAGGGTCTGTTTGCTTACAATCACTTGCATTTTGGGGCTTCTTTGGCCCCCAGCATTTTCCAGCAAACAATTGTGAATTTGCTTCAAGATATTCCCAATGTGTTGATCTACCTCGATGACATCTTGGTGGCAGGCAAAACTCCTGAAGAACATTGAAGTACCCTAGTTGAAGTTCTGTCTAGATTGCTTAAAACTGGCGATTAAGAAAGATAAATGTACTTTTATGATGACATAAGTGCAATATCTTGGTTATCAAATTGATGCTCATGGTATTCACCCAACAAAAGCTAAAGTTAGAGCCATTAAGGAAGCCCGTACACCAGAAATGTGTCAGAATTGAAAGCATACCTTGGCATCCTAATGTATTATGGTAAATTTTTACCTAACCTTTCAACACTACTGGCACCCCTTTATTCCCTGCTTCAAAAGAACAAAGCTTGGTTATGGACTAATACACAAGAAAAGGTATTTCAGCAATCAAAAGAGATGTTAACCTCCTCATCTGTCTTAGTTCACTACAGTCCAACCTTAGAATTGACAATGGCATGTGATGCATCCCAGTATGGATTAGGGGCAGTTTTGTCTCACTATTTTCCCAAAGGTGAAGAGAAGCCAATTGCATATGCCTCCCACATGCTATCCAAACCAGAACAGAATTACTCACAGATAGAGCGAGAAGGACTCTCTTTAGTGTTTCAGGTTAAAAAGTTCCATTCCTACTTATACAGTAGACAGTTTACCATGTATACAGATCACAAACCTTTACAAACATTGTCCAATCCCAACAAGTCAATTTCAACTATGGTCTCACAATGCATTCAAAGATGGGTATTGACATTGTCTATGTACACGTATAGTGTCAAGCACCATCCAGGTAAACTCACTGTAATGCTGATGCATTAAGCTATTTACCTCTACATGACTGTCCTGAGAGCACACCAGTTCCAGCTGAAGTAGTTTTGATGTTAGAAAAAATAGACTCTACACCAATTACGGTTTCCCAGATTCATTTGTGGCCATGCAGAGACCCATTGTTCTCAAAGGTCTACTGTTATGTTCAGTTTGGTTGGCCTACAAGTGTCCCAGCTGAGCTACAACCTTACTTTGTCAAAAGAGATGAATTGTCCACGACTGATCAATGCTTGTTGTGGGGAAGCTGATTGGTTATTCCACCCCCAGGGAGGAAGCCACTGTTGGAGGAACTACATGAAGCTCATCCAGGTACATCTCGAATGAAGAATAGAGCATGCACTTTGATGTGGTGGCCTAACATTGATAAGGACATTGAGCAAAAAGTGAAATCTTATGTGCCATGCATGTCAAGTTAGTAGGCCTGCTTCTCCTTCAGCTCCCCTACAACCATGGTAATGACTGGACAAACCATGGTCACAATTACATCTTGATTATGCAGATCCTCTGGAAAACAAATTGCTCCTAGTTGTCATAGATGCACACTCCAAATGGCTAGACGTATTTCCAGTATCTTCAGCAATCTCAGAAGTGACCATGATTAAACTTCAAATTCTGTTTGCTACTCATGGTTTCCTACTTCTGTAGTGACAGACAATGCTTCCGTTTTCATTAGTGTTGAGATGAAGAAATTTTGGCAGAACAGTGGTATCTGCCACAGAACATTATCACCATACCATCCAGTTACTAATGGTCTTGCTGAATGTGCCATCCAGACTTTTAAAGCTGCCATTTAAACGTATGGACTCTGGATCTATTCAAACCAGGATATCATGATTTCTATTTAATTACAGAATTACACCCCAAGGCACCACTGGAATTTCTCCTGTAGAATTATTGATTAACCCTTAAACCCGCACGTAATTTTTAGTAACAATGCACTGAAAACGCATACACCGATATATCGGCTTTTACGCATGGCCTCAAACAAAACGCTGTAGCTGTTGAACTCAGGGGCGTAGCTAGCCAGACGGTGGTGGGGGGGCAGGTACCACCCACAAAACATTCGACATTGCACAAAAGGTTAATGACCCAATGATGGGCTAGCCAACATACGGTGTTGTATTATTACAGCTTATGTAACTAGCTACGTAACTACTTCATTACTGATTGCTACCAGTTATCACTTATCAATGGAAATATTTTCGTCGAGCATCATCGCACGTGCCACAACTGTACTCCAACAATTCGCCCACAATCCAGTAGAACTATATTGTGAATATTTTAGTACAAATACAATGTGTCACAGCTACTTACGTCAGCCATAGTCTGTGCTGCAGTCCTTGCACACTGGCTTAGTATGACGAGCTCACTCACTTCAGCCGGCGAAATTCAAACGCCATGTATGGCACGAAATCCCAATTCTATACCTTTCCTGTTAGCAGAATTTGTAAGCTTGTGACGGATCATCTGACTGACTGACAAAGTAAAAATTAAACTAGCATGCCACTACATTGTACGAAGATCCAGTGTGATTAGGTCACTCCAAATAAATTCTCTGTTTCCCGTCCACCGCCCGCATCTGGTTACTGCCAGCTCTAAATATTCCAATATTCTGTATTCTTCCATTACTTTCCGGTTATTCTTGCATACTGATAGGCTCAGTAAAAGCTATCTTGAAACAGTGTCAGCTCACGTGTCAGCAGTGCTATCAAGTCAGCACAAACTTCATGTTTGAGTTATTTTTGCAACTTACAAAGGAAGGAACAAGCTTAAGCATGCTTTTATGCAGCCTTTTTGGCAGATAATGGCTTGAAAAGCTAGCCAATCTTATAATGAAATAATGGAAATGGACCACCCGCCCACATGCATATATGTCTGAGTCCAGGACGGGAAACAGAGAATTTATTTGGAGTGGCCTTAACTCGGGAAAATAAAGTTGGTCCATTTAACACTTTATCACCTCATAAGTTTGTAGCATCATTGCATATCACTTGTCACTTCTGAGTTGCGACTCTTGCAAAGTCACTTTGAGTAGGTCATCTGTCTTTAGATTCGAAAAATGCACTATCACGTGAGTAGTATAGGCTAAATATAGAATTGTGTCTAATATTTTCGTTCGGTGAAGGCAGTGTTTATACGGGGGAACCCCTGGGGATTCAGGCATACCTTGTTTTTAGCGCATTGTTTTATTAATTGCTTGTAACGCGCAAGAAATCATCGTATTATTATCACCATTCACAAACGAGTTGAATGTTGTGTGCACTCGCGTAGTAGCACACAAACAGTAATTTGGGATGCGTGTCAGTTACTGGAAAGCTTGTGACGGAAGTTTTAAAAAAACCATCACTTAGTGACGGGGGGGGGGGGGGGCAAATGCCTCCCCTTGCCCCCCCTTGGCTACGCCACTGGTTGAACTAATAACTCTATGGCTACGAAATTTATGCCACTATATTTGTGATGTAATAAGGAATAAAATGATACCAAGAGATATACCCTTCGAAAGATGTATGGGGCCAAAACTCGCCAAGAAACAACATGTACGCAATTAAAACACGCATGCCATTACATACCTCCAGAAAATGGATCATAACTCCGTCCCAGTTCATTGTATCAAGCTGAAATAAATGCTAGTAGACTCGCCACAAATTGGACAATCGTGGCATATAAAGATCACGTGAGTCAGACATTCATAAAAATGGCTGCCAGACCGTGCGTTTACAAGGTAGGGGAAACCATACATCAATCTTCATCTCGTCATAACAAGTGAGTGAATGTTGTTACAATGGTTATTCATCGCTGTCTAAGTAGCCCAATGAATGTACTTTCCATTGATAGGTGGTTTTTGGACTAATGTAATTAGACAAGCTTCATACACTGCCGGTTTAGAAGCCATCACGCATTCATCCATTAGTAATAATAATTGTGCGTATTTTGAGCTTTATAAGAAACGCCGAGTGCGGGTTTAAAGGTTAAACATAAGCTACATTCCCATTTAGATCAGTTGATTCCTGATATTAGTACCCAGGTGGCAAAATCCCAAGAACAACAATAGACCTGTCATGATAATAAGGCTAAAGATCAACAATTGTTGTGGACGATAGTGATGGTTTGCAACTACTCTCGGGGTGATCCTTGAATATAGGTTTGTGTTATTGAATAATCTGATCCAGTGTCTTACAAAGTATCAGTAGACTGGAAGGAAGAGTGTCATGATATAATAATAGTTGTACTAATTCACTGTTGTAATTGTATGTGTTTTGCAAATTAAGTTGTTTATGAATGATGATCGTGTGCTATTGAACTAGTGTAGAGTTGTTCAATATAATCTAATGTCTAACGTTACTACACTTTCTTAGGTTTTGTCTGAGCTTTTTTAATGCATGTGACTGCCGGAACTATATCACCGGCCAAAATAATTATAAGAAAAAATGGAGAAACTAAGCCAATTTTTGAAGGCTCATTTCTCAGGAATGCTTGAAGCAATTTTGCTGAAATAGAATGTTGCAATGGAATATTAATTATATACAGAGTAAAATCAAACAGACCATAAGGTAAAACAACTAATAAAACTACATAACTATCTACTTACTCTACATACTACTACAATTACAAGTATTGGAATAGAACTAAGGGAAAAGGGGATGGTCATCAATGTCAATGCCCTGAAGTGCCCATTACCTCTAAATCATTCTGGCATTGTTCAACCATAATGCAACAGAAAGTTGCTGAAGTAGATTCTTCTTGCAAGTTTAGGTAGAATACCACTACAAGGGGTGGTACGCTCAGCAATTATGTACAATGTCTTGAAAGAGTCCAGACTCCAAAACACTTGATTACTGATTAAAATCAGATCCCATTTTCTCCACAGCTGCCAAATGATTCTCATCCTTGACTACCTCTTTAGCTGCAGCAGCCACCCCAGTACAGGAAGCAGAGAAGGATATAAAGGTAGACTGAGTAGTGCTGTGTATGGAGATGTCAAAATAGGCTGGCCGACCATGTTGGAAGTTGGGATGGAAAACATCACCCGGATGCAACCCATCATCACATGAAGTATGCCGTTCCTTGAAAACGCCAGGATAGTCCTTCAGAACACTAGGATGGTCTTGGTATTTTGCTGAAATTTGGTATGTGGAGTACTGACATTGGTGGGCGTGTCCACAGCAAACATCTGTCTTGTTTCGCAAAGGCAGCACCAAGCTATGAATGTGTGAAAATTACATTTTCTTCCTGTCAATATACTCACGGTGTCGCATGCTGGCTTCTTCGGCTGCATGAAACACTATTGTGTGTCTTGATCAGATAATCACAGCTACAATTTTTATTTTTTAGATTGCCATGCCTTTGGAATGCATTACCAATTATAAATCATACCCTGCTACATCAAAATTAATAAAAACTTCAGAATTTTTTTTAATGGCCACTTTGAGCAAAATTTTGAATCTAATAATCGTGTACAACTCTTTTCTGTGCCCATGTAGTAGATGTAGCAAATCACCCACTGATCCAAATTTTGATTACTTGAAGTTTTGCTAATTCAATAATTAATACTATAGTTAATCAACTTGGCCACCAGTACATGATACTGGTGGACCTTAGAATGTGCAACCTGTAAAATAATCATGTACTTGCTCTGAACTGTTGTAAATCTCTGTGTTGTAAAACATTTAAATTAAATTATCGAATGTTATGGTACCACTGAAATGCAACATTGTCTCGTGAGAGTGCAAGCGATTAAAAAACTTGCTAAGTAAAGGGTGCGGCACCCATTTCACTAGTGATTATTCATCCCAAATAAAACAGGATGAATACTTGCAAGCGAAACGGGTGCCACACCTTTTTAATTAGTGAGTATTTTAATTGATCACACTCTGGTAAGGTTGCTTTTGAGAGGTACGTACTGTACATGAGTGCACAATCAATAGTACACATGTACACAAAATAAATGCACATTATATTGTATTTTGTTAGTACATTACCATGAATGTACACTGCAGTATTCCTTACCACTTGAGGAATTGTCACTTTTGCTCCTTTAATTTGGCTGGCACCTTTTTGCATCTCTAACTGAGTTGTCTGCAGGTAAGGTATGTACATACGTAAATATTTATGTGAGTATATAACTATGGTACAGTTCGAGGACAACTTCTGTCCAGTAACACAATAATACATAGTTTAGTAATATTGTACATGAATTTTTAGCAGCGCAATACAAGCGTGTTGCAATACAATACCTGATAAGGATACCCTGTGGGTTGTTAATCTGTGGTATTTACATCCATGATGGGGTACCCGGTAGTCTTACCTTGTATGATGATCATTAGGTAGTCTATGTATATACAATAACTAAGCCTTCTTATATGTGGTTTTGTCAACATGCACATACATGACAAATAGACATGGTTTGCCAATCTTTTATCTTCCATATTCCCGAGTGAAATTTCAACCAGGTGCTTTTCTTAGCTTTTATTTCTGTCTAGCTTCAATGCTTTGCTAGTAGTAAGTGTTTGGTAAACATTACCATTAACTTTTCTAATTACAAGTAGGAATTATTTTAAGCTACCTTCTTATCCTGTACATAGTTCTAGCATACTACTAAGGTATGTTTACTTACTTTGTAAGTACGTACATGTAACAGGCTAACATAAGGCTAGAAGTATAACCTGTGATGGTGGATATCATGTCCAATACAGGCTAAAGGATGTTTGGTTGGTAGAGAGTACTCACACTAAAATTCGAGATTGTCATTAGAATTTTATGGCTGAGTCAATAATGTGTAAGCATCAAGTTGCCCTCAAGTTGTAATGTACATAAATACGGTACCACTCAAACGTAACTTTGCACTCACTTGATTGCAAACGATTAAGCTTGCTAATTAAAGGGCATGGCACTTGTTTCCTTTGCGAGTATTCATCCCATACAGAACGGGATGAATACTCGCAAAAGCGCAAAAGAAACTGGTGCCACACCCTTTAATTGGCGAGTTTTTAAAATCATTTGCAATTGAGTGGTGTGAGCAAGTGGGACGTTACGTTTGAGCAGTACCGTAAATGTACAAGAAATAGTGTCATACATAGTTGGGTTTGTATCAGTAATGAACCACTAGTATAATGCTTCAACAAAATAACATCTGTATATATGCTTGTAAAAGTCATTCTTACCTCTTAACCCTCTGAACTTTGCTTTTAGCAACAAAAGAACACAAGCATTAAGTAGGGACCACAAAGAATAGGCATGGCCGACAAAATAATATCACCCAAAAACCAACCAGACGACGATGAAGCAGTATCGGTTAGGCAAAACTAAGCCCAAACAAACTTTCAGATTGACCCGAAATGCTTTCAACATGTAGCTACAAATTATATTCAATGGAATTTTCTACTGACTGACTGAGTAACTGACTGATGCCTTCAGACAAGCGTAACTCGATAATGGCTAAGGCTATGGGCTTGATTTTTTCACTGTTTGATGTCGCTTCTGCCCGACAGGTGCCTTTTGGCATACCACAGTACGTACAATGCATTCTTCATGGACTTACCAGTGTCCTTTTTTGTGTTTCATTCATCATTGCTGACAGCAAAAAGTGTCAATTTGGTGATGGCGCGTGATGGCTTCCCTTCATAACAGAAATCGTCCCTATTTTTCAAAGTGGTTATTTTGAAAGTAGAGGTGGTTTTCAAACAGATCTTGATTCGTACTGCTGTGTAACGGGTTGAACAGAGCCGATAGCGAAGCGGAATGGATACTTCACTTTTCAGATGATAATTGGGATGCATGGCACGATTTCTTTCTATTGGTATGCGTGGATTGCAGAGGTGCTTTACGAACAGTTCTTGATTCGAAATGACATGCAATGGGTTAGGGCCAGAGCCCACGGTCCGGCCAATCACTTTTCAGCCACTTGATTTTAGTGAAAAGATCAAGATACTCTAATAGAGCAGTCAGCAAAATATACTCTAATAGAACAATCATTGTGATACTTTAATAAAGCATTCAGTACTTATAGTCGAAGCTATGACATCTGTGTTAACTGTCTTAAAATACCCAGTGAGTCATCTGCATGGCACACTGCATTGAGCTAATTGATCATGCATGTCATGTATTAGCATGCAGTTACAATCTAAAACTAAACTTTCACGTTGAGAAATTTTTGTACACATCATGAAAACAAAACTAGAAACTAGTTACAATAGTCAGATATGAAACTTAATTAATTGGTAATTTAGTACAAAATTACCATTGATGTTACAAAAAGAAGAGACTTCGCATAGCTTCCAGATGCCATTTCAGAGTGTCTATTTTCAAAAGTTTCCCTGGGGGGAGCATGCCACCTGACTCATCTAGCTTAACATGCTGTGTGTATTTATAGCACATGCAGTTAAGTAACACACCAAAGCAGATAATCTCTGATTTAGAGATCATATTAGATCAATAAAAACTGAGTAGTATGCATGACTATGATCTTCATTGCAGTCCATGGATGGCCGGACCACTCAAAATCTCTGGTTGAACATAGCTGGCAACAAAGTGTAATGGATAGTTCACTTTTCAGACAACAAGGGGCTGGGAATTTCAGATGCGGTATGCATGGGTTCACCAGCCACAATAAAATGTGACCCAGTCTGGGAAAACCGGGCTTATTGCCTATTTAAAAGTATTGAGAAACGCTAGTTTTAAGTAATTAGTGTGTTGTAGCTCGCCAATGGTTGAAGCTATGTGTACCAAATTTTCACACATTTTACACCAATTCCTTACCTTCCAGAACATCCACTGTGCAAGTAGCCAACAACTAAGTTTCCCACCATTTTAGATGGTGTTCAGAAATTGAAAAGTAAGGCGTAGGGATGAATTAGGCCAAGCTTTGGGCCATTGAGGTCTCAAAACTGGCTAAAAATAAAGGACATTCACAGCAGAGGTACATATTCAACACCACAGAGCTGTACAGCCACATACAGTCATTCCCAGGCTGACCAGAGCTCCATTAAGATGCCAAACCACACGTACGGATTGCCACAGGGTTGGGAAAAGCAGCCAGCAAAACCAGACCACTCAAGTCTAGCTGATTTTTATTGTGGAATTAGATAGTTTAGTTATGTAGCTTCATGTCCTGATTGAAAAATCGAATCTGCTGACATGGGCGATAAGACCAGTTTTCTCAGACTGGGTCACAAATTATCTACAAAAAAAAGTTAATAAACAAGTACACGAAAAGATTTGGAATTCTCAACTAGAGTATGGACCATAGCACATCGATAAGAAGTACTGAAACAACTTGGAGTAGTCCACGATTAAATCACAGTATAACAGCAAGAAGTGTTATGTCCCTACTGTGCATTTTTATTACGGTATCTTGAGCACAGTAGGGATATAACACTTCTTATTGCTTTACTGTGATGTAATATCATGGACTACTCCAATTTGTTTCAGTACTTTTTATTAATGTGCTATGGTCCCTACTGTAGTGGAAAATTACAATTTTTTTTTGTGTACTTGTTATATTATAAGCCAATGTTTGGGATTTCATGTCTCTGTATAAATCCCATAACTTTATAACCACAAACACTAGACAGATTTATTATTACAACATTACATTTCTTGATTATAGTACTAGTATCACCAAGAGTTTATAATGGTACGTGTAGGGAGAGTATCTAACTTCACTATACTCAATAAAAATGAGCTTGTAAAATATTCCACATATCTTTGTGTCCTCTAATAAATCTGACCGTTGTTGATTGCCCAGATTTAACACCTTCTTGGTTTGGTCAGGTGGTCTGCAGTGAATTCCTATCGCTAAAACTCATGTCACTTTTACTATCAGTTTCAAGAATGGGGACCATGATGAAATCTCGTATTAAGACGTCATGCATAAAGTTGATATATATGGCTTTCCAGGTTAGTTGGCTTTGTCTTTCTCTATGTACTAAGTTTCTCAGCGCATTGTGCCATACTTTTCTCAAGTACACTGTTCTTTCACTCTGTAGCTTCATTCTCTCAATGTGTATGCGCGCACCCACTGCGCTTATAATTGGTCACCAATCAACACAAATCACCAAGTCATTTGAACAATGCCATAGGACTTTACGGGCTCATTTTTCACAGGGTATAGCATAGTTTGACACTCTCCCTACACCATTATAAACTCTTGGCATTACCAAGCACTTTTTGTCTAACATTTCAAATAGAAAGGTCAGCTATGTTATATACCAGACACCTCGTAAAGAATTCAGCTACAAGAAACTTACCATATATAGAGAGATATGTTATAAGTCACTCTGCAGAGTGTTCAGTAATATTACAAATCATCCTGTAGGGAGTTTAGCTATGTAACAAGCCAAAATGTAGAAAACTTAGTTGTCTTATACAGAGCTAAGTTATATCTAAACCAAAACAGCCAAACTATAAAAAAAGAGTTCGCTTCCAAAAAATACCAGGGTGAAAAAAGATGTGAAATCCCATGGTAGGTTAATGGCAAAAGTTTTAATTACGACAATTCAGGTAAATTTATGTTGCCATCTCCACTAGGATTCGGCATCAAATTCACATGAATTGTCGTAATTAAATTTTTTGCCATCACTTCTTGGCTGCCACCTTGGATTTCACGTCTTTTTTCACCCTGGCTGTTTTTTTTTTGGGTTGCACTTTTCTTTTACAGCTTGGCTGTTTTGATTTAGATATCACTTCTTTTTGTATTGCAAACCACAAAGCCAGCCATAAACTGGCTTTGGTGTTTCCTTTTAACTTGTTTTTTTCTTTACTGCAGGAATTATGGAACAAAGGAAGTGACTGTGTGTATAGCTTTTGTCTGATTAAATATTTGTATATTTAACACTAAATGATTATCACATACTGTAGTTAACAAGGGGACTTCTTACATAACCGAACTGTAGCTGAAACTCTCATTGTTTGTAGCTGAACTCTTTTCAGGGTGATTTGTTTCTAGCTGAACTCTCTACAGGATGATCTGTTTCTAGCCGAACTCTCTACTGGGTGATTTGTTTGCAGCTGAACTCTCTACATGGTGGTTTCCTTGTAGCTGAACTCTCTACAAGGTGACTTGTTCTAGCTGAACTCTCTACAGGGTGATTTTTTTGCAGCTGAACTCTCTACATGGTGGTTTCCTTGTAGCTGAACTCTCTACAAGGTGACTTGTTCTAGCTGAACTCTCTATAGGGTGGCTGAACTCTCTACAGGATGATTTGATTGCAGCTGAACTCTCTACATGGTGGTTTCTTTATAGCAAAACTCTCTACAAGGTTACTTCTTCTAGCTGATCTCTCTACAGGGTGACTTGTTTCTAGTTGATCTCTTTACAGGATGATTTATTTCTAGCTGAACTCTCTACAGGGTGATTTGTTTGCAGCAGAACTCTCTACAGGGTGATTTGTTTACAGTTGAACTCTCTACATGGTGGTTTCTTTGTAGCTGAACTCTCTACAAGGTAACTTCTTCTAGCTGATCTTTCTACAGGGTGACTTGTTTGAAGCTGAACTCTCTACATGATGGTTTCTTTGTAGCTGAACTCTCTACACGGTAACTTCTTCTAACTGATCTTTCTACAGGGTGATTTATTTGTAGCTGAATTCTCTACATGGTGGTTTGTTTGCAGCTGAACTCTCTACATGGTGGTTTCTTTGTAGCTGAACTCTCTGCAAGGTGACTTCTTATAGTTGAACTATCTACACAGTGATCTTTTCATAGCTGAACTCTCTACAGGGTGATTTGTTTGTAGCTGAACTCTCTACAGGGTGATTTGTTTGTAGCTGAACTCTGTACAAGATGATTTGTTTCTAGCTGATCGCTCTATAGGGTAAGTTGTTTGTAGCTGAGCCCTCTACAGGATGGTTTCTTTGTAGCTGATGTTGCTACGGGTGACTTGTTTCTAGCTGATCTCTCTACAGGATGGTTTCTTTGTAGCTGAACTCTCTACAGAGTAGTTTTTTTTCTAGCTGAACTCTCCCTAGGGTGATCACTTCACAGCTGAACCCTCTACAAGGTGGCTTCTTCTATCTGATCTCTCTACAGTGTGATTTGTTTGTAGCTGAACTCTCTACAAGGTGACATTTTCTAGCTGAGCTCTCTCTTGTTTCTAGCTGATCTCTCTACAGAGTAACTTGTTAGTAAAGCTGAAGTCTTTACATGGTGAATTTTGGTTGTTAAACTCTCTGCATGAAGACTTGTTTGCAGCAGAACTTCTACAGAGTGAATTGCTTGTAGCTAAACTCTCTACAGGGTGCATGACTTGTTTATAGCTGAACTCTCTTCAGTGTGACTTGTAATGTCTGATCACTACAGCAATATATTTATTATTATTAGCACTTTACAGTGACCAGCACTGAAGGTCTGACAGCAACATGTGCTGCAGCCTTAGGATTACCTAACCTAATTTCAGGGACTTAGACCTAATGACTTGACTTCCTGATTTGTAGCTGAACTCTCTATAGGGTGACTTGCTTGTTGCTGAACTGTCTATAAGATTAATTGTTTGCAGCTGAACTCCCTACAGAATAACTTGTAATGTAATAGAATTCTATAATGGAGAAAATAAATTAGCTAAATGTTATATTAGGGTGACTGTTCTATTAGAGTAACTCGATCTCGCATTTGCTACACGGAGTTGGATTTCGAGTCATAACTCAGTGGTTTGTAATCCGATTCTTCTGTACTACTGCAAGGACTTTCTATGAAGATTATTCCAGCTATACACTGATTTTCAGCTCATTGCTCTAAGTGGTTTGCCTAGTAGGCGTAAAAACTAATACTTTTTTATTCATAAAAATCAATCGCGGTATTGTGACACAGGTTGTGTTTTGTGTCATATCTCCATGATTTTTATCTCGATTCCTTTCAAACCACCAAAAGGCACTCCTACGATAGTTACTCCATCTACATAGCAATTTTCAACTCATTCCATGAAGCGGTTTACCCTGTAGGCGTGACAACAAATCGATTTTGTTTTATGCGAATAATCGGTCATAACTCCCGAACCATTCATCGGATTTGCACCAAATTTGATGCTAGAATTTGCCTTTGGACGTCCTTCCTGTGTGCCAAATGTCAAGGCGATCGGAGTATGCGTTAGCGTTTTACAGCAATTTTTGCAAGTGTGCGAAAACACGAAGAAAAAAACTAAGAAAAAACTGAAACTTTGGCAACTCGTATCTCAGAAATGGTTGGAACGATTTCCTTCAAATGTGGTATGTAGGCTCCTCTGGCTGGCGGGCAACTCTGTAGCAAATCTGGTTCCAATCGGATAATGGATCACTAAGATACAAAAGTGTGAAAATGACTTTTTTTTCTTTCTGTCAATATACCCACAGTGTGGCGCGCTGGCTTCTTGGGCCGCACGACACACTATCGTGTGTCTTGATACTGTAAATTTCACATGTTGCGACACTTCCTAAAACATTGGAAATTTCATGTGTCTGTACATTTCCTCTGCCAAAAATTTGACGTGTTATTAGATTTCCTGCATGCATTCAGAAATTTACATGAGATTTCCTTAGTCAAGGAGGACACATGGCATGCAGTAACATTTCCTACACTATCCAGAAATTTGGCATTTACAGTATATGTGACTGGATCTGCAAAAAAGGGACATAATCACACAAGCCTAAATTTACAGTATAAAGCATTCAATACATTGGGTGAAATAGTTGTGTATTATTGAAAAAATTCTGTAAATTGTTTTAATCCCTCTGTCTTAGTGAAGGAAGGGACTAACAATAAAAACCTGGATATCATGTTATCCGCCTGCTCAAGAGGAGTTAGAAAATCTTTGCTTCATTGCAGTAGCCCCAAGGATACGTAAGTTATGAGCGTTTGTTTACGTCATGTCAAAACGATTGTACGCGGTCGATTTTTCTTCACGAATTTCACCTTTGTATGCAGTGAAGAAGAGCGAGTAAAGGAAAAACGTACCCAGTAATTGATTCCCCTGTTCATGGCGAACACGATGGTGAAAATTGTAGCTCTGTACCTCAATCCGTTGGTAAGTTACAACTGTTTTATCACAGCCATTTCTTGTTCGCCCCCTTTGTTGGCACCAAATTCACCTGAATTACTGTTATTAAAATTTTTGCCATTAACCTACCATCACAGCCATTTCTTGTCCACCACCTTTGATTTCACTTTTTTTTCACCCTAGCTTTTTTGGAGGCCGTACCTTTTTTTACAGCTTGGCTGTTTTTGATTAAATTTGTTATTGTATAACCAATACTTTCAAGTCTTGGTGAAGGAAAGGTGATAGTCGTTTTGAGTAACAATGACAGAAGTATTTATCTTCATGATCTCTACTATATGGTGTGATAATTCTAATATTTATGGAGACCAAAATGTGACTCAGTCTGGCAAAACCGGCCTTATCACCCACAACAGCAGGTTTGATTAGATGGCTGTGTATGGCTGTACAACTCCATGGTGTTGGAAAGACTAGTACTGTTCATTTACTTTCATTTTAACCAGGTTAGAGCCCCTGAATGGCCCATAACTTAATCTTATTCATCCCTTCGCCTTCCTCTTCCATTTTCTTTCATTAACCCCTTGCCCTCCTACCACCCCCGCCACCACCCATTGTAATGCTTGCCTGATACAGCCGAACCACAGTCAACCTCAGTAACAAAAGTATCTAAAATGGCAGGAAACTTGATTGTTGGCTACTTGTTCACTGGATGGTATTAAAGGTAAGGAATTGGTGGAAAAGGTGTGAAAATTTTATACATGTAACTAAAGCCATTGGCAAGCTACAACACTTTGAAAACTTAAAACTGACGTACTTCAATACTTGTAAATAGGCAATAAGCCCGGTTTTGTCAGACCAGGTCACAAATGCTGATGATTTTTAATTGATACATATATAGTTCTTAACCATGCAATGAAACAGTACATAAGTGCACAATCATGAAATTAATAGTACATATGTATACAAAATAAATGCACATTATATTGTATCTTTTTAGTGCATTACCATAAAGCACACTGCAGTATTCCTTACCACTTGAGGAATTGTCACTTTTGCTCCTTTAAATTGGCTGGTACTTGTTTGCATCTCTAACTGGGTGGTCTGTAAGTAAGGTACATATGTGCATATTTATGTGAGCACATAATCATGGTACAGCTCAAGGACAACTTCATACCAGCAATACAATAACACATATTTTAGTGACATTATACATGAAGTTTTAGCAACATAATCCAAGCATGTTGTAACACAATACCTGCTAAGAATACCCTGTGTGTTAACCTGTGGCATTTACACCCATGAGGGGATACCCCATAGTATGCTCCTCTTCAGCACAATAACTACCCATATCTGATTGTCTCTGTAACTCTTCTCTTCTGACTTGCCTATTACTAGTTGCTTGAGTAGAATCTACTCTACACAATCTAGATGTAATACTGGTGACAGAATATGGTTTGTCAACTAGATATGCTTCTTCCAATCTTCCTATAATAGTTTCCCTATCTAGTACAATGGGTTTTTGAGTTCAAATGATCAGGGGCATCTTAAAAACCTTCTTACCAACCCACAACTCATCAGGGAAGTCATGCAACCTTTTTTCATAAGGTCATTAGTAAGAGACAACACACCAGTCTGTATTGTGTTCGCAGTAACATTGTAGCTCGTGCCAAGTTGTAATGTTTGTTGTAGAGTAACACAAAACATTGATTCCTGTTTAGTTTCAGCCTTGCTGTTTACTGGTGATACTAGTGTGCCACACATGTGTGTTTCAGTGAATCCTAAACTGGTCAAGGAATTTGTGCCCAAAGTAACACTATAGTTTCTTGCCTATTCCTGCCATATTATCCCGACAGAGCTGAGCACATAGCAAGGAATTAGCTCACTCGCTCCTGTTTCCTCTGCCTCAATTAGCAGTAATACTAGAGCCATTGCTCCTTGGACCGTCCTTGTCTCTCTTGAATCATTGACAAAATTTCCTTTCTTGCCAATGTCACTTGGATTCCCTGGTTCAATCATCCTCCAGCTGGCACACCTCCAACTATCATGTCTACCTTGCATGTTGGCCCCATTGTACTCACCTTACACTTCCCAGTAGAAGCATCCACATCACAAAACCATGGATCTACAAGGAAATTAACAGTTTCTATGTTCACCCCATCACTAGACCTTCTGGGCAAAAAACGTCTCTGCCAAGTGGCCCCTATGATGGCTAATAGTCAGTGAATCATACAGAATATGGTCTAACTTGTCTGGACCTCTCAGACATATCATATACTTCCATGACTCACAAAGGTCACACTACATGGCCTTATCATCTTCTTTCACCTCTTCCTTACAACTTGAGCACTGTAACGCCATTATCCTCAGTCTCTTCTTCTTCCACGAAGTCTTCAACTAGGATATCTCTGTTTCACCCTATCTTGGTAGGACCTCCAAAGTTGTAAGGCACTCCCTGTGACTTACCACCTTGCTATGCATGCTAGACTGTCACTATGTTTAATGAGTGACTTGACAATAAAACAATCTATTTTTTAAAAACAAAAACTGTCTCTCACGAGTCTACTTAGTTCTAGACTAGCTGCCACGTGATCATCACTCCCAGATACTCTTGTAACTGGAGAACGTCTGGACTCTACAACTCCCCCCTTCCTATCTAGTTGATCCCTGGGCGAAACCACTTGGTTGTATTGTGCTGGTGGGCAGACTACTTGTCCTCTTCTGGTGACTGTGACATTAGCAGTTTGTTGCTGTTCGTAACTCACTAATGTTTGATTTGTGGAACTTGACTTAGATCTCTTCCTGATTTGTTTCCTCCTTCTGGCTCTACCATCATTGATAGCAATATTTTATGTCTCAAAAAACATTCCCAAACTCCATTCGTGACCAGATTTTACAAAATCGATCAAAATAGCAAAATCAAACCAACACTGCTAGTGAACAGCTACACTATCGTACTACTAGTTTTGACCCTCAGTACTACTGAAACTACCCAAGGTTGGTTTTAACAGGCACCTTTTCTGGGTGGTGTGGAGAGCTCGAATGACGGTTTCAGGCCTAGTGAAGGGCCTAGCTTGGTAAGAATTAGTGGTTTACTGGTGGATGGCCTGATATTGCTGGCCAAACAATTTTCTGTAGATTTTGTGCATATCAGCCACTAAGAAGTCAGCACAGCTCTGTAATCTTATTTTTGGACTTTAATCATCCATTTTGAAGTCTATCTCTTGCCTACCCTACCACCCCCCCAACCTCCCCTTTGTGAGCACTCATGATCCTACTTCACTCATCATACTGCTCAGATTTTTTATCTTATATGGCAGGAAATTCTACAAGCAGCTACAAGTACTGGAAGTAATCTAAAAGGCAATAGATTGATACATACATCTCTTGTGTAACTTTCAAATGCGTGCTTGCTATCCATGACAAGTTATGCTAACTTGCATTCTTTAAAACCATTTATGTTGAAACTTCTAATGTGATATTTCAGTCACATTATGGTCAGTCATTAGTCTGCTTCAAAAAATAAACTTTAACAACCAGAATATCTAGTTGGTAAAGCAGACACACCTGGCTAAATGATGGTGAATGTTTACAGGATTTGCACAAAATTTGGTGCTGAAGTTTGCATTCAGTCCTTTTCAAGTGCGGAAATTTAAGCACAATTACATACTGCATTTGTGCTTCATAGCATGTTTTTAAAGGCCTTTTCACACTACAGTTGAATGGGTATCAAAACTGGATCAAACAATTTCACTCCTGAGCTGGATTGACTGCAATCTACATTCAATCCGGCTTCATGTCAATCCATCTCCAGAGGTGAATTGACCAGACTTGATGTGCATTAGCTCCATTAGCAAGGGGGCACCGTACAGTCTCCAGATATCTCACGCAAAGCATGGCTGTTGCGCCAAGACTAAATCAACGGCATACCTAGTGTTATACTTGGCTTGTGGAAGCGATGAGAGTGAGTGTCGAAGGAATAGCATACCCTTCAGTTCTCAAATCATCGTTCCTGGTACAGATTTGCTCCCAAGCTTCTTGGCACCCAACGCTGTACTTATAAACATTGCTTGCTGCAAATAATTTTCTGACTCCAGTGGAATACGAAGAAGGTAGTAGACTGATGCCATTTAATTTTTCGTTATGTAATCACGTAATCAATTACATGTTATGAAAGCAAATTGAATTCAATTGCTGTACACATAGTGTGAAATGGATTGATGCACATTCGATCCACTTTCAGTCTGACCACAACTGGATCAACATTCAATGTGCACTAAGTGTGAAAAGGCCTTTAGAAAAAGAGCAAAAAGGAAAAACCGAAGAAAAAACTAGAAATCTTAAATGGCTTAGGAAAATTCCTTCATAATTTGGTATGTAGACTGCCCTACCAGGTAGACAACTTCAGTAAATTTCCTTTATTCAGGTAAGGAATTGTGTTTTATTCTTTCTGTCAATATATGCAGTGTGGCATGCTGGTTTTCTTGTTCTGCATAACACACTGCCATGTGCCAGACATAATACGCAACTATATGTATTATACAGGTAACAAAATTCCCACATACTTGTATGTTATACAAATAATACATTACACCCAGTAATGATATTGGCATTTTGTAAGGACTTGATGTTACATTTACTGTATGATTCTTCTGTAAAGGCATTAAACATTATTTGTGAAAATGCAAAACAGCAGTGCTTAGGGATCTAGGAAATATCCCTGAAGAACTTTTGAGAATATTGATAAGGTTAAAAAGGATTAGCAATTATTTAATCATATTGGAGTGATTTATGAACATAATTGGAATGACATATCAAATTAAGTCTAATAAATCAGTCATCTACTCTAGTACAACAGTCAGTAGAATAATCTTGTTTCAAAGTAACAGTGAATAAGCATCCTGCCAACCAATTGTAATAACTAGCTTTCCACTCTAATAGATCATTTTACTGCCCCTAAATTTAGCTAATCATTATTATAAGTTAGAATAATAAACACATTATCATCAAAATAGGAATAAAAACACAAGAACATTTTTGGAAAATTCTAATAATACAATATTAGGAAATATTTCAGCATAATTGCCTGACTATAGCAGTGATTTAGGGGAGTTGGAGATTCCTACTAAACAATACTGCTGCATTATATAAGTATGCTTGTGAAATGAAGTCCATGTGCATTTCAATGTTGTTTTCTAGTATATTATTATCATCAAGAGTAAATAATGGAGAAGAGAGTGTCGAACTGCTAGTATAGGTTATCAAAAATGGCCGTGGCCAGTATTCTGGCTTTGATACTTGTGTTTTCTGGCTTTGTCAGTAATTCTTCATTATATAGTTAGGTAAAAACGTGACAGCACTTAACACATCCAGAACAGAAAAGTAAAAAGTGAATAATAGATACTCCAAGTTGACATATTCACTGTGCATAGGATGAAAGTTTCATGAAGAAGATCTGGAAAAGCAGTCTGTCAAATCATCTATGGGTGCTGCTTCTGGTGATGTCAAAACCCAAGAAGAATTTCTGAAGGAACTATGTGATGGTCTGCATGTGGAACTTCCATGTCCAGTGGCACAATGTATGGCGCAAGTATGACGGCTATTCCTGTTATGCTGATTGCACAAACAACTCTTTGTCATCATCATCCATATGGCTTAGTTCCATGTATGATACAAGGTTTGAGTGTGGAAAAGGAGACAGTTGAAAGTTACAATGTTTTATGCAACATGAACAGAAAAACACCAAGCACAAGTTTTGTCCAGGTACTGAGATGAACCGCTACATGACTGAATATGCTGTACTATGAATTTATTCACTTCCACATCAATAGTGTGAGACTATCAGGATTTCTTTTTCAAAGAGTTGATTCAGAGAGGTGTAATCTGTATTTTTGCCCATAATGTAAGTAGAGTTGAAAGGGAGTCCAATGATGCACTGTGCTATTCTTGTAAACCCTGAATTAGTAAATAATCTAGAAAATCAAAAGAGAAGAACAGCAGCAGAAACACCAATATCAGTAAAGAAAGTATCTACTAAGTTTGTCAAGGTCTCCGAAAAGTAAGATTGCTCACACAGTTTGTAGTCAGTAGAAACAATGGGTCCACTTCATTCAATTGTCTAAGTAAGCTTTCCTTCTCTTTCTTGCTGAGATTTTTATGTGTCCGCTTCTTAGATGTTACAGAGCCTACACCTTTATCTTCCTTTACTTGAGGCAGTCCCTTCCTACATGGCCAACTCTTGAGCCTTTGGTTCTTTGCTGTTTGCTTAATTCTTTTGGTAGTTAATTCTCTGTCCTGAGATTTCCACAAGGCCATTTACCTGGCTTCTCTCTACATGCCATAGAGTTCTGATCACCTGGAAATATCTGCATTATAATTAAATTTTGTCAGGTGCTTTGCACTTGGCACTATGCAGCATAATCATGCTTGGTTAATGCATTATCTAGCAGGTTTATTGAAGCCAAAGGACTCTACGTGATCATTTTTTTGATAGCCTACGTATATGGGAGTTTAATCAAGACACACAGTAGTGTGTCGTGCGGCCCAAGAAGCCGGCGCGTAACACCCGTGAGTATAATGACAGGAAGAAAGAAAATGCAAATTTTGCACCTCCGTAGCTCTGTGCTGCCTTGATGAAACAAGACGATTTTTGCTGTGGACACTCCCTCCAACTACAGTACTCCACATTCCAAATTTGAGTGAAATCGCTTTAAGCATCCCCAAGATATGCGACTTCAAAAATTAGCTTAGTTTCTTCGTTATTTTTCTCTTCTTATTTTTCTTCCTCTTTTTGCACACTTACAAAAACCGCTATAAAACGCGAACGCAATATCCGATTGGCTTGAAATTTGGCACACAGAAGGGGGGGGGGGGGGTATAAAGGCGCATCTCTGTACCAACTTTGGCTGGAATACGATAAACAGGCAAAGAGTTATTAGCGATTATTCATGAACAATAACACCAAAATGTTGTCACGCCTACAGGGTAAACCACGTATGGGAAGAAGCTGAAAATCGGTGGGTGAATAGGTTAACTATTGAACCTCAAACCTTTTGTGGTTTGAAAGAAATCGAGCTAAAAACCAGGAAAATAGAACGACAAAACTAACAGTATGTAACAGTTATGCAATCGAGATTAACTAATAAAAAAACGACTACTTTCCACGCCCACCAGGTAAACCGCTTGGGGTAATGCTTTGCAATTCGCTGTACAGATGGAGTAATCATCTTAGAAAGGATCTTCAATGGTGTAGAAGATTCAGACTTGAAGCCACAGAGTTATAACACGAAATCAAACTTGATGTAGCAAGTGCGAGATCGAGATACTGCAATAGAGCAGTCACCCTATTAGAGCAGTCACCCTGAAAAGAATTCAACAGATCAGCTAGAAACTAGTAACCTGTATAGAGATAAGCTACAAACAAGTCACCTTGTAGAGAGATCATCTAGAAGAAGCTACCTTGTAGGGAGTTCAACTACGTAGTTCAGCTAGAAGAACTCACCTTGTAGAGAGTTCAGCTGCAAAGAAACCACCATGTAGAGAGTTCAACTACAAACAAATCGCCCTGTAGAGGAATCAGCTAGAAGAAATTACCCTGTACAGAGTTCAGCTACAAATAAACCATCATGTAGAGAGTTCAGCTGCAAACAAATTACCCTGTAGAAAGGTCAGCTAGAAGAAGTCACCTTGTAGAGAATTCAGCTACTAATCAGTGACCCTGTAGAGACATCAGCTAGAAGAAGTTACCTTGTAGAGAGTTCAGTTACAAACAAATCATCCTGTAGAGAGATCAGCTAGAAGAAGTTATCTTGTAGATAGTTCAGTTACAAACAATTCACCCTGTAGAGAGATCAGCTAGAAGGACTCACCTTGTGGAGTGTTCAGTTACAAAGAAACCACCATGTAGAGTTCTGTAATAAATATATGCATTATATATATATATATATAATTTGTACATTTATTGATTAAATCAGAAATACTTAAAGTATTCATCTGTTTCATCTTTTCTTCTTCCTGTGATAAAGAAAAAAAGATAGGTTAAAAAAGCCCCAAAGCTGGCATATGGCCAGTTTTGGGGTATATAAATACAAAAAGAAGTGAAATCTAATCCAAAACAGCCAAGCTGTAAAAAAAGAGTGCGGCCCTCAAAAAGGCTATGGTGAAAAAAGATGTGAAATCCAAGGTGGTGGCCAAGAAATGGCTATGATGGTAGGTTAATGGTAAAATTTTTCATAACGACAATTCAGGTGAATTTTGTGCCAAGACCAAGCGGCACCAAAATTCACCTGAATTGTTGTTATTAAAATATTTACCATTAACTTACCATCACAGCCATTTCTTGGCCGCCACCTTGGATTTCACATCTTTTTTCACCATAGCCTTTTTGTGGGCCGCACTCTATTTTTATAGCTTGGCTGTTTTGGATTAGATACTATTTTCTCCATTAATTACACACAGTCTTTACTATTCCTCACCACTGTAGGAGTTGTTATCTTTGCTCCTTTAAATTGGCTGGCTAAGTTTTGTGTCTCCAACTGAGTTTTCTGCTGGTAATTAAGATAAATATTGTTGTAACATGAGTAAGTAATACACCTGATATGTATACATATGTATATACTTAATATATCCGCATAAGCATTAAGGGTCACTGGCAAAAGGGCTTAAAGGAGGACATACAAAGCTGAGGGTAAACACAATTAATTCCATGGGTGTACATGTTACAGCTAAAAATATCAAGACACACTATTGTGTGTTGTATGGCCAAGTACAGCCGTGTGACAGGAACTTGTGTAATTTACAAGAATCAAGAAAATGCCATTTTCATGCATCTGCAGAAACTAGGCACCTCCTTTTCAAATTTTAGCTGAATCTTCCCATCCATCCTTGAAACATGCGTATATACCCGAGTTTTTTTATTGGTTACCTCAAATTGTCCATCTCATACTACATACCTTGGAGACACTGAACTTGCCACAATAACAACTCACAGTGATCTAGAAATCATGGTCATGTTAAATTTATCCTGATCTGCACATTATGAATTCTTAGTAAACCTTAAAAAAGTTTCTATCTTATTTGTAAACAATTCAAAGTTTTCCTAGCCTTCTAATTCATGCCAAGAAAATATTTTTTCACTTGTAAGATCCACGGTAATTTACTGTTCACAAGTTTGACACCTCTAATTTTTAATTGCTATTGAAAATCTTCAAAGAAGAGTGACTAAATATTCTTAATAATTACATAACTGAATACAAAGAATGTCTTCTTAACCTCAATATGTTACCAATTTGTTTTTATGACATTTATTTTTTGATCAACTCCTTGAAAAATCCTACTGTAGCTTTTATTATTATACACTAATTAGTGGTAGCTCCAGATCATTATCTCACAACAAATTAATGACTGCCTTCTCTCCATAATGATTTTTTTCAGAAGATTACCCCTTGATCTATCCCTCTGATCTTTTTCTTCCAATCAATGTGATTAAAAACTAAGGTAGGAATGTTTTATGGCATCATTTTTATTTAATTATGATTTAGATATCCTTGTATACACTTAGCATTGTTTTTGTCCTTGCACTAATTGTTGGAATTAATTTAGCTGATCTTATTTACATGCACACATAATAATGTATTAATTATATTGGGCAACTGGCTCTGTTTGCCAGTAGACATGCAAAATGTCACAGTAATTGTGACTGTCTCTGGGAAAACCAGTCTTATCGCCCATTTAACCCTTAAACCCACATAATCCAGAAAACTGGATTTGATTAAAAAAAATGAATTGAAAATGCAGAATACTTTTGCCAGTTTACATAGGCGGTTACAAACAAGTATATCTCCCGAATTGTTTATCTGATCACTTCGAAAAACAGATTTTATTACTTGGCAAAGAGTAAGCTATCTGCCTGTATATAAACTTTCAGCATACATACAAGAAACCCACCCACTACGACACGCTGAATCATTCTGCGTCCTTCCATGTTCGTATCATCATTGTGTTCATCTGACAGTGATGATATCACATGATATCTATATATCAACTGAATTGTCATCACGTGAGAAGTAATATGACACCAAGCAAAAGGCGATACAACAAAGTACAGCTGAGTTATGGTCTTTTGTACATCGTTATGTGAAGAAGGAAGATGGAGGGATAGTTTTTTAAGGGTCATTCCATGTCAAATCAACAAGAAATTTAGGGTCACCTCTCGGATTTTGATGGAACTTGGAGTGTTTGTAGTACCTGTGGTGCTTATCACTCATGCAACTTTTTAGCTCCATACACCACATAGTTTCTGATTTATGACCACAAATACTTTGAATATTTCATGAAGAATTAATCCATCTCAAGTTACAAAGTCAACTGTAACTTCACACTGCGTACATATTTTTAAATACAAGTTTCACTGATGGCAGACTGTTGATCGACCTTTCTAGTGATCCCTAAATTATGGGATATCTGCTTAATTATGGTTCAAAAATACTTAATTGAAAACTTTTATCCTTTATATTTCAAAAAAGGCAGTTTGAAATTCTTCGAATTCTTTTGTGAAAAATCATTGGGTCATGGTCTACATTTGATTAAATTTTTTGTGGTGGGACCACAATGGGCTCAAAAGATATAATGAATTGTTGTGGTATGCAGTGGAATTTTGTAGTCTAATATTGCTGTATGGGAGTGTACACCTCCAATAACCACTCACAACAAGGCCATGCCAAGTTGTCTTACAGAGTGAAGGTGTCTAGGTACAGTGCAACCTGTATTAGTGACCACCTGTATTGAAAGACCATTTATGTGAAGCAGTTAATTTATACTTCTCTAATTGGATATCAATGTGTAACACCAAAGCATCAACCCTTTCTAGCAAACCAAAAACGGTCCTTATTGGAAGGTGGACTTTAAATGAGATCACCATGTATCCATAAACATGTGAATGTGGTACCATCTCTTCAGAAATAACCTTATTTATTAAGTCTAATCCTTGCACTTACATATGTAGTCCCACCCTACACAATTCAAGTTATGTACATGGTTGCATAAGTACAACAGACCTCCTCAAAAAGGATACCCTGGCTGTTGATAGCCATTCATAATCTCACTTTATTAAAGTACGTACATCTGGACCCAAGAGGTCTGTGGTTTCTCAAAAATGAACACTTTATCAATGGTCCAGGGAATAGAAGAGTCACACTGCATGCAGTAGATGCATTACTTGTACCAAGAGTTATTTTATATTATGAACACCTCAATGTGTGATTTATAGTACTGCAATTACTAATGGTTTTTCAAAGTATTTCGCATTTACGCTTTGAAGATCAGTAAAAGCAATTGTTAAATGCACATGAAATTGTGGTCAACATGTTTACCTATTGTGTGAGTGTTAAAGAATTTTTGTCTTGATCTTCAAATTGGTCACAAATATATAAATTAATTTCACATACTAAGGTACAAATAATGCATATATATGGTAAAAACCCTGCATTCCTAGGACCATAATAAAGTGCTCATATTACAGAGGCCACAAGAAGTACCCCTGTATCTTGGTTCAAAGGTATGTGCACTACTAGAGTTGGAGTATAAACAGACGTCCTGGTTATCAAGGTGTGCAGGTATCCTTTTTGAGGAGTTCTGTTATACGTACATAACCATGCAGCCACATACACAACCTAAATAGAGTTAAGTTCACTACAGTGGGGATTCAACTTAATAAAGAAGATATTTCTGAAGAGATGGTACAACATTCACATGATATGTTTATGCAGGGGTGGATCCAGGGGGGGTTCAAAGGGTTCCATGGAACCCTCCTTTTGAAAGAGCCTCTCTTACTCGAGATACTCTAACAGAGCAGTCACAGTATTCTTAAGAGGAGCAGTGTAGCAAGCTATGAATGTTATAATTAGGGAAAGATAGTTGGTGAGGGAATCTATGATGAAGGCAGCTATTGTCAGTTGGTGTCAGTTGGTGATGACTTTTTTGTTTTGGTATTTGACTTACAGCTAGGCTGAAGTTGTAATTCTAGAGTGGAACCCCCCCCCTGTTATAAAGTCTGGATCTGCCTACGTTTTGGACACATGATCAGATTTGTAATTTAAAGTCAACCTGTCTAATAAGGACCATCTTTGATTTGCTAGAAAGGGTTGATGTGCTATGGTGCTATATATTAATGTCCAATTTAAGCATAAATCAATTGCAACACATAAGTGGTCTTTCAATACAGGTGGTCACTAATACAGGTTGCACTGTACCTAGACACCTTCACTCTGTAAGACAACTTGGCATGGCCTTGGTGAGTGGTTATTGGAGGTTTACACTCCCATACAGCAATAATAGACTACAAAATTCCACTGCATACCACAACATAATTCATTTTATCTCTTGAGCCCATTGTGGTTCCACCATAAAATGTTATCAAACATAGACCATGACCCAATCATTATTCACAAAAAAATTTGAAGAATTTCAAACAGCCTTTTTTGAAATATAAAGATTTAAAGTTTTCAATAAAGTATTTTTGAACCATAATCACATAGTGATTTAGTTTGCCATACATTAGTCTCAATAGTAGGAGTGCAATTAATCCCAAATCGCATGGCCTTGTTTCTGTAATTGCACTGTAAAGTAGCCAATAAAATAGTGGAATAACAGAAGCCTATTAAGTGCAACAACAAATGATGTAATACAAAGAAGAATGATGCAATCACCTGGTAGAAGTTAATGGCCACATAGAAGTGTACTACAAACCATGAAGGGTGGTCACTATGTGATTAATAGGCAATCACACACATTTTCGTGCAATTATGGAATAATTGTACTTGTAACGGCCAAAATTGCACTCAAATGTGTGTGATTACCTATACTAATTAAGTAGATGCCCTGTAAATTAGAGATCGCTGGAAAGGTCGATCAACAGTCTTCCATCAGTAAAACTTGTGTTTAAAAATATTTACACAGTGTGAAGTTACAGTAGATTATGTAACTAGAGATCGACCAATTTTTCATGAAATAATCAAAATATTTGTGGTCATAAATCAGAAACCATGTGGTGCATGGAGCTAAAAATTTGCATGAGTGATAAGCACCACAGGTACTACAAACACACCAAGTTTTGTCAAAATCTGAGAGGTGACCCTAAATTCCTTGTTGATTTGACATGGAATGACCCTTAACTCTTTCAAAGTATCTATGGGTTGGACAGACCCAACAAAGTATGAGACCATTCAAGCCAAAATTTAATGGTGAGTAAGATGGTGTGTTGCTTTTACCTTGTAGAGAATTCAGCTACAAAGAAATTATCAAGTTGAAAGTTCAGCTACAAACAAGTCACCCTGTAGAGAGATCAGCTAGAAGAAGTTACCTTGTAAAGACTTCAGTTACAAAGAAACCATCATGTAGAGAGTTCAGCTACAAACACATGACCCTGTCGAGAGATCAGCTACAAACAAGTCACCCTGTAGAGATATCAGCTAGATACTAGTTACCTTATAGGGATCAGCTACAAACAAATCACCCTGTATCACTATGTAGAGAGTTCAGCGTCACTGTGAAAAGAGTTCAGTTATAAACAATGGGAGTTTCAGCTACAGTTCAGTTATGTTTAAGAAGTCACCTTATTACCTACAGTATGATTATCTTTCATTGTTAAATATACAAATATTTTTAATCAGACAAAAAACTGTACACAACATTTCTTCTTTTGTTCCACAACTCCTGTAGAAAAGAAAAAAACAAGTTAGAAGGAAGCGCCAAAGCCAGTTAATGGCCAGCTTTGTGGCTTGCAATACAAAAAGAAGTGATATCTAAACTAAAACAGCCAAGCTGTAAAAAAAAGAGTGCGGCCCCCAAAAAGGCCAGGATGAAAAAAGATGTGAAATCCAAGGTGGTGACCAAGAAATGGCTGTGATGGTAGGTTAACCCTTTATTACCGAAGTTTTTTTATAAAACCGCAAGTGTGAAAACTTTTATGGCTTGTGTGAAATGTGGGCGATACGAGTGGACCCCACCCATTAATTAACCCATCAAGCTATATACCGTTTGATAGCCAACTCTCTCTTCTACCAACACAGCTAGAATACTTACAGATCACACACACAACTCACGCGCTATGAAGCGAAGAAAGCGTATCTTCTCCGTATCGCCATGGCATTGAAAGATGGGCGCCGCCATCTTACTAATCAACGCGATGACATCACACTATTTATTTTTAGAATCCTTATCACGTGGGGAATGGAGTAACTCCAACTAAAGCCTCCTAGTAGCAGGGAGAAGGCGAACATGGAGTTTTAAACAGGTATTATTGTTTTGTATACGCTATTTTATATTGCCAAGTGCCATAACTTGCCCATGCTTCTTCCTATCGCCGAACGGTAAACTTCATTAAAAACGCCCGGTCCTTCTGAGCAGTTTGGTAGCAATTTCAGCTTCGTAGCCCCTAGGAAAAAGGAGTTATGGCTCCGTTTATAAAGGGCACTCGTTATGGCAATATATTAGCCATTCGATAATAAAGGGTTAATGGCAAAAATTTTAATTACGACAATTCAGGTGAATTTGGTGCCAAATCCTAGGGAAGGAGGCAATGTAAATTTACTTGAATTGTCATAATTAAAATTTTTGCCATTAACCTACCATCACAGCCATTTCTTGGCTGCCACCTTGGATTTCACATCTTTCTTCATCCTGGCCTTTTTGGGGGCAGCTATCTTTTTTTATAGCTTGGCTGTTTTGGTTTAGATCAAGACACACGGTAGTGTGTTGTGCGGCCCAAGAAGCCGGCGCGCAACACCCGTGAGTATATTGACAGGAAGAAAGAAAATGCAATTTTTGCACCTCTGTAGCTCTGTGCTTCCTTGACGAAACAAGACGATTTTTGCTGTGGACACTCCCTCCAACTTCAGTACTCCACATTCCAAGTTTGAGCGAAAGCGCTTCACGCGTTCCCGAGATATGCGACTTCAAAAATTGGCTTAGTTTCTTCGTTTTTTTTCTTCTTATTTTTCTTCCTCTTGTCGCACACTTACAAAAACTGCTATAAAACGCGAACGCCATATCTGATTGCCTTGAAAATTGGCACACAGAAGGGGGATATAAAGGCACATCTCGGAACCAACTATGGCTGGAATACGATAAACAGGCAAAGAGTTATGAGCAATTATTCACGAAAAATAACACCAATATGTTGTCACACCTACAGGGTAAACCGCGTATGGGAAGAAGCTAAAAATCGGTGGGTGAATAGGTTAACTATTAAACCTCAAACCTTTTGTGGTTTGAAAGAAATCAAGCTAAAAACCAGGAAGATACAACGAAAAAACCAACAGTGTGTAACAATTATGCAATCGAGATTAGCTAATAAAAAAACGACTGCTTGCCACGCCTACCAGATAAACCGCTTGGAGTAATGCTTTGAATATCGTTGTACAGATGGAGTAATCATCTTAGAAAGGCTCATCAATAGTGTAGAAGAATCAGACTTAAAGCCACGGAGTTATAACACTAAATCCAACTTGGTGTAGTAAGTGCGAGATAGAGATACTCTAATAGAGCAGTCAACCTAATAGAGCAGTCACCCTGAAGAAAATTCAAGAGATCAGCTAGAAACAAGTAACCTGTATAGAGATCAGCTAGAAACAAGTCAAACTGCAGAGAGATCAGCTACAAACAATTCACCCTGTAGAGAGATCATCTAGAAGAAGTTACCTTATAGGGAGTTCATGCAACTCTGGAAAGAGATAGTTCAGTTAGAAGAAATCACCTTGTAGATTGTAGAGTTCAGCTATAAAGAAACCACCATGTAGAGAGTTCAGCTACAAACAAATCGCCCTGTAGAGAGATCCATAGAAGAAGTTACCTTGCAGAGAGTTCAGCTACAAAGAAAGATTAAGAAACCATTATGTAGAGAGTTCAGCTACAAACAAATCTCCCTGTAGAGAGATCAGCAAGAAGAAGTTATCTTGTAGAGAGTTCAGCTACAAAGAAACCATCATGTAGAGAGTTCAGCTACAAACAAATCACCTGTAGAGAGTTCAGCTACAAACAAATCTCCCTGTAGAGAGATCAGCTAGAAGAAGTTTACTTGTAGAGAGTTCAGCTTCAAACAAATCACCCTCTAGAAAGATCAGCTAGAAGAAGTCACCTTGTAGTGAGTTCAGTTACAAAGAAACCACCATGTAGAGAGCTCAGCTACAAACTAGTGACCTTGTAGAGACATCAGCTAGAAGAAGTTGCCTTGTAGAGAGTTCAGCTACAAAGAAACCATTCTGTAAAGAGCTAAGCTGCAAACAAATCACCTGTACAGAATTCAGCTACAAACAAATCACCCTCTAGAAAGATCAGCTAGAAGAAGTTACCTTGTAGAGAGTTCAGTTACAAAGAAACCACGATGTAGAGAATTTAGCTACAAACTAGTGACCCTGTAAAGACATCAGCTAGAAGAAGTTACCTTGCAGAGAGTTCAGCTACAAAGAAACCATTCTGTAAAGAGCTCAGCTGCAAACAAATCACCTATACAGAATTCAGCTACAAACAAATCACCCTGTAGAGAGATCAGCTAGAAGAAGTTATCTTGTAAATAGTTCAGCTACAAACAAATCACCCTGTAGAGAGATCAGCTAGAACAAGTTACCTTGTAGAAAGTTCAGCTACAAAGAAACTATCATTTAGAGAGTTCAGCTTCAAACAAATCACCTGTAGAGAGTTCGGCTACAAACAAATCGCCCTGTAGAAAGATCAGCTAGAAGAAGTCACCTTGTAGAAAGTTCAGTTACAAAGAAACCACCATGTAGAGAGTTCAGCTACAAACTAGTGACCTTGTAGAGACATCAGCTAGAAAAGTTACCTTGTAGAGAGTCCAGCTACAAAGAAACCATTCTGTAAAGAGCTCAGCTGCAAACAAATCACTTGCACAGAATTTAGCTACAAACAAATCACCCTGTAGAGAGATCAGCTAGAATAAGTTACCTTGTAGAGAGTTAAGCTACAAAGAAACCATAATTTAGAGAGTTCAGCTTCAAACAAATCACCTGTAGAGAGTTCAGCTACAAACAAATTGCCCTGTAGAAAGATCAGCTAGAAGAAGTCACCTTGTAGAAAGTTCAGTTACAAGGAAACCACCATGTAGAGAGTTCAGCTACAAACTTGTGACCTTGTAGAGACATCAGCTAGAAAAGTTACCTTGTAGAGAGTTCAGGTACAAAGAAACCACCATGTAGAGAGTTCAGCTGCAAAGAAATCACCCTGTAGAAAATTCAGCCACAAACAAATTGCCCTGAAGAAAGATCAGTTAGAAGAAGTTACCTTATAGAGAGTTTAGCTACAAAGAAACCATTCTGTAAAGAGTTCAGCTGCAAACAAATCACCTGTACAGAATTCAGCTACAAACAAATCACCCTGTAGAGAGATCAGCTAGAAGAAGTTACCTTGTAGATCGTTCAGCTACAAACAATTCACCTGTAGAGAGAGCATCTAGAAGAAGTCACCTTGTAGACTGTTCAGTTACAAAGAAACCACCATGGAGATTTCTGTAATCAATATATGTATTATATATGTAATTTGTACATTTACTGATAAAATATTTAAAGTACATCTACTTCATCTTTTCTTCTTCCTGTGGTAAAGAAAAAAAAGATAGGCTAAAAAATCCCCAAAGCCGGCCATAGGCCGGCTTTGGGGTATACAAATACAAAAAGAAGTGAAATCTAATCCAAAACAGCCAAGCTGTAAAAAAAAGTGTGCGGCCCTCAAAAAGGCTATGGTGAAAAAAGATGTGAAATCCAAGGTGGCGGCCAAGAAATGGCTGTGATGGTAGGTTAATGGTAAAAATTTTAATAACGACAATTCAGGTGAATTTTGTGCCAAGACCAAGCAACACCAAAATTCACCTGAATTGTCGTTATTAAATTTTTTACCATTAACCTACCATCACAGCCATTTCTTGGCCGCCACCTTGGATTTCACATCTTTTTTCACCATAGCCTTTTTGAGGGCCGCACACATTTTTTACAGCTTGGCTGTTTTGGATTAGATACTATATTACTGCAGTACTATATATTACTTCAGTACTATATTACTACATGCAGTGCACACCAGCCATAAAATTGTTTTGTCCATGTGCATGGACATGAAAAAATTTCTGAAACTAGGGGGGCAAAAAATTGAAAATTTAAAAAGTAGAATAGGGATCAAAGTTGTGATTCTGAAAAAAAAAAACTGTGTAAACAAGAAGTAATAGGGATGGTGATTCACAATACTACTTAATGCATCGATACAAGCCAAGCAGCTTGATTTGTGTACATTGAATTTAAGATTCCTATTTCAGCTTGAAAAGTCAAAACAGGAATCTTAAATTCAATGTACACAAATCAAGCTGCTTGGTTTGCATTGATGTATTGAGCAGTATTGTGTATCCCCATCCCTATTACTTCTTGTTTATGCAGTTTTTTTTTCACAATCACAACTTTGATCCGTATTCTACTTATTTAAATTTACAATTTTTTGCTCCCCTAGTTTATACTCTTGGTAGTAATAATTGTGTCTATTTCGAGCTTTGTAAAAAAAATGCTGATATATTGGCGTATGCGGGTTTAAGGGTTAAAGTCATTGGCTGCTCTATTAGAATATCTCATCATTCCATAATCTACATATAGTACAGTGTGGTGAAACCAGTTAGTTATGCCACTGGAAATATTTATGGGTGCCTAAGCATCCATGGCACCCATGCTTCCTACGCCCCTGTGTTTCTAGCTGATCTCTGTACAGGGTGATTTTTCTTTTTTTTAGCTGGTCTCTCTACAGGGTGATTTATTTCTAGCTGATCTCTGTACAGGGTGATTTGTTTCTCTTTTCTAGCTAATATCTCTACAGGGTAATTGTTTCTAGCTGATCTCTCTAACTCTCTACAGGGTGATTCATTTTTAGCTGATCTTTCTACATGGTGAATTGTTTCTAGCTAATCTCTTTAGAGGGTGACTTGTTTCTAGCTGATCAGAGTGATTAATTTTGTTTCCAGCTGATCTTTCTATAAGGTGACTGGTTTCTAGCTGATTTCTCTATAGGGTAACTTTTTTCAAGCTGATCTTTCTACTTGGTGATTTGTTTCTAACTGATCTGTCTACAGAGTGATTTGCATCTAACTGATCTTTCTACAGGGCGATTTGTTTCTAGCTGAACTCTTTACAGGGTAACTTGTTTCTAACTGATCTCTCTAAACAGTGATTCATTTTTAGGTGATCTCTCTACAGGATGACCTGTTTCTAGCTGATCTCTCTACAAGGTGATTTGTTTCTAACTGATCTGTCTACAGAGTGATTTGTTTCTAACTGATCTTTCTACAGGGCGATTTGTTTCTAGCTGAACTCTTTACAGGGTAACTTGTTTCTAACTGATCTCTCTACACAGTGATTCATTTTTAGGTGATCTCTCTACAGGATGACCTGTTTCTAGCTGATCTCTCTACAGGGTGATTTGTTTCTAACTGATCTGTCTACAGAGTGATTTGCTTCTAGCTGATCTTTCTACAGGGCAGTTTGTTTCTAGCTGAACTCTTCACAGGGTAACTTGTTTCTAACTTATCTCTCTACACAGCGATTTGTTTTTAGGTGATCTCTCTACAGGCAGGGGCGTAGCCAGACTTTTGGTGATGCCAGGGCCTAGCTGTAAGCTAAAGACAAGTGGAATGTCCTTGGGGGAAGGCCTGGGTGCTTCCCCCTACACCACATCTGAACGAAAATGATGCATACACAAAATGTTCCCTTAGGTAGTAACATTAAAAGGTACTGTTTGTGTATCTAGCTAGCTAAACCTACACACTGTTGTTTATGCAGCTTATAGAACTATAAACCTATACTAACTTAATCTTCACTTCCAGAAAGCCAACTTCAAATTTTCTAGCACACGTGGACACTCAAGATTGAGTAGCTTATTGGCAATACTTCCTTCCGGGTATACATTTTGTCAGTCGGCCCTCCTGTTGATGGTCAGTAACTTTAGACTTGGCTTGTACTTCAATGTATTCGAGACATTACGTGCTCGCAACATGTGACAAATAAACAAACCATTCATCAGATAAATGGACATCAACTATTCACAGCTTGCGCTTACCTGACACATGTATAACACGACCACTCAAGTTTATTGCAGCTACTGCCTAGTAATATGTCTAGATCTGCCTCAACCAATCAACGCCCTTTTGCCATTTCCACCATGCATCACATGCGCAACTGATCATGTGATGCAATAGATCTCGATGATTTACAATAGTTCAGCATTAATGCAATGTGACCCTCAAGAGTAGTACAGAGGAGCACTAGTATGCAAGTAGCTACCAGAGAGCTCCAGGGCTGTAAGATTTAATGTGAATTTAAATATTCTGCCTCTGAAAGGGAGGGTTCATCCGAATCCCCTCCCCCCCCCCCTTCCTGGCTATGCCCTTGATCTCCCCTCTACCAACTACATCTCCTTATTTATAACTACATACGTAGCTTGCTACACTGCTTCTCTGAATACTGAGACTAATTTGGATCTGACTGCTCTATTAGAGTATCTCGAATTATTGATGCCCAGGCCTGGGCCTGGGTGGCCCGGGTTCTGGCTAAGCCCCTGTCTACAGGATTACCTGTTTCTAGCTGATCTCTCTACAGGGTGATTTGTTTACTGGTCTCTCTAAAGGGTGATTTGTTTCTAACTGACTGATCTCTCTACAGGGTGAAGCTGATCTTTCTAAAGGTGACTTGTTTCTATGATTGGAAATGGTGTGCTTCAGCGAACTCTGGAGTAAAAATCTAGAGCTACCAATGAAATGAGGACTTGTAAACGAGTTGAAGGAATGACAAAGATAAAGCCATTTAATTGTTTTTCAAACTACAGGTAAGAGAGTTATCAGCAATACAAGCTTTATACTACTTACTTTCTTTCTCTTTAGTCAACAAAACGTTACAACTGAATACTACATGTAGCTACACTGGTTTTTTTTCTACCTGCAGAAGGTGTTGTTGTGGGTTTAGGAATACTTTGTCCCTACTATTGGGTATGGGAGGCTAGATTTTGTGGGTACTATTTTGTTGACACTACATAGCTGTGACAGTTGTGGGTTGCCCATAGGGAAAGCCTGTCTCTGCAGAGCTATCCCGACTCCAGTCTACCTTAGACTATGGTGAATGTCCAACAAAGTGTACTACTGTTGCTGCTAGGATGGTTGTGTGTAGACGCATTAAAAATAGCCAAAAATGAGTTGTTTTCATGATGTGAACACATTTGCAAACATGCACCTAGGAAGGCGAAGGTTAATATAAATGCCTGGTTTGTGTAGGAACCTTTCCTTCAGGGTACCAAAAGCATCGAAATGATAAAGCCATAAGATTACCAAAACAAAATAACAAACATTGTAACATTTATTTTGCAATATTAAGAAGTATCCATGTACGTACTATTTCTGTTATATATCAAGACACACGGTAATGTGTCGTGCAGCCCAAGAAGCCAGCGCGCCACACCGTGAGTATAGTAACAGGAAGTAAGCAAACGTGTTTTCACACCTTTGTAGCTCCGTGATCCCTTATCCGATTGAAACCAAATTTGCTACACAAATGCTGGCAAGATAGGGGAGTCCACATTCCAAATTTGAAGAAAATTGCTTTAGCCATTTCTGAGATACAAGTGACCAAAGTTTGGGTTTTTTTTCTTCATTTTTTCTTCTACTTCTTTTCGCATACTACGCAACATCCGCCATAAAACATGAATGCGCGCTCCAATCGGACTGACGTTTGGCACACGTAGAAGGCTCATTAAGACGAATCTCAGTACCACGTTTGGTAGGAATCCGATGAACATTCACAGAGTTATGACCGGTTATGTGCGTAAAATAAGATCGAAGGTCTGTCACGCCCAAAGGGTAAACCCCTTGAAGGAATGAGCTGAAAATTGCTATGTAGATGGAGTAACTATTGTAGGAGTGCCTTTTTGTGATTTAAAAGGAATCCAGTTAAAGGCCGTCGAGATATGACACAAAACCCAACCTGTGTCACAATTACACAATCGATTTTTATGAATAAAATATTATAAGTTTTCATGCCTACCAGGCAAACCGCTTAGAGCAATGAGCTGAAAATCGGTGTATAGCTGGAATAATTATCATAGAAAGTCCTTACAGTAGTACAGAAGAATCGGATTCCAAAGCCAACTACGTGTAGCAAATGCGAGATCAAGATAATCTAATAGAACAGTCACCCTAATAGAGCATTCAGCTACGTTTATAATTTACTCCATTATAGAATTATATTACATTGCAAGTTATTCTGTAGGGAGTTCAGCTACAAACAGTTAATCTTATAGACAATTCAACTACAAGCAAGTCACCGTATAGACAGTTCAGCTACAAATATGTTGCTATAGAGATTCAGAACATTATAAGTCACACTGAAGTGAGTTCAGCTATAAACAAATCATACACCCTGTAGAGAGTTCAGCTACAACAAGTCACTCCGTAGAGAATTTAGCTACAAACAAGTCACTGTGTAGAGAATTCAGCTACAAAAAAGCTACTGAGTAGAGAGTTCATCTAGATCAAGATACTTTATACAATGTTCAGCTACAAGTACGTCACTCTGTAGAGAGTTCAGCTACAAAAAGTCACTCTGTAATACAAACAAGTCACCGTGTAGCTGGAGAGTTCAGCAACCAATCAAAAAAACCACCCAGTAAAGAGTTCAGCTATACAAAGAAGTTATCACTCTATAGAGAGATCAGCTAGAAACAAGTCATCCAGTAGAGAGATCAGCTAGAAGACATCACCTTATAGAGAGTTCAGTTACAAAGAAACCACCATGTAGAGAGTTCAGCTGCTAACAAATCACTCCACAGATAGTTCAGCTGCAAGCAATTCACCCTGCAGAGAGATCAGCTAGAAAAAGTCATCCTGTAGAGAGATCAGCTAGAAGGATCACCTTACAGAGAGTTCAGCTGCAAACAAATCACCCCGTAGAGAGATCAGCTAGAAGGAGTTACCTTGTAGGGAATTCAGCTACAAAGAAACCATCATATAAAGAGTTCAGCTGCAAACAAATCACTCTGTAGAGAGTTCAACTGCGAACAGATCACCCTGTAGAGAGATCAGCTAAAAGAAGTCACCTTGTAGAGAATTCAGCTACAAACAAACCACCATGTAGAGATTTCAGCTGCAAACAAATCATCTGCAGAGAGCTCAGCCAGAAACAAGTTCACCCTGTAGAGAGATCAGCTAGAAACAAGTCACCCTGTAGAGAGATCAGCTACAAAGAAACCATCCTGTAAAGAGTTCACTTACAAACAGATAACTTATAGAGAGTTCAGCTAGAAATAAGTCACCGTGTAGAGAGATCAGCTAGGAACAAATCATCCAGAGATCAGCTGCAAACAAATCACCCTGTAGAGGGATCAGCTAGAAACAAATCATATTGTTGAGAGTTCAGTTGCAAGTAAACCACCCTATAGAGAGTTCAGCTAGAACAAGTCACCTTGTAGAGAGTTCAGTTACAAAGAAACCACCATGTGGAGAGTTCAGCTGCAAACAAATTACCCTGTAGAGAGTTCAACTAGAAACAAATCATCCTGTAGAGAGTTCAGCTAGAAACAAATCACCCTGAAAAGAGTTCAGCTACAAACAATGAGAGTTTCAGCTACAGTTCAGTTATGTCTTATTAACTACAGTATGTGATAATCATCATTCAATGTTAAATATACAAATATTTAATCAGACACATGCCATATACACACAATTACTTCCTTTGTTCCACAATTCCTGCAGTGAAGAAGAAAACAAGTTAATAGGAAGCACCAAAGCCAGTTTATGGCCAGCTTTGTGGCTTGCAATACAAAAAGAAGTGATATTTAAACCAAACAGCCGGATTAGGCACCAAATTCACCTGAATTGTCATAATTAAAATTTTTACCATTAACCTACCATCACAGCCATTTCTTGGCCGCCACCTTGGATTTCACATCTTTTTTCACCTTGGCCTTTTTGAGGGCCGCACTCTTGTTTTACAGCTTGGCTGTTTTGGGTTAGATACAATACATACATATATGTCAGCATTTATACAGTACCCTTTGAGCTAGGGGAAGGAGGTTAGAAAAAAGAGTACTCTTTGTATGCTCACAAAAATGCTGAAAATGGTGGACGACCCTTTAGGCATGTGCATCCAACAAAATAACTGTCAGAAGTTACCACACTTGGCATGCTCTCTTTACTTTCTTGACTGTGTGATTTACTATCGTTAGCATATGTACAAATGTATAATCCGCACATAGTGATTGTGAATCACAAAACTGATGACCTACACACTAAAGGTTTTATCAGGGATTGGTACTTAATATAAAATTTATACAGTGGAACCTCACCACAATAAATACTTTGGGACTAACGTAGTATATTTTGCTATGCAATTGTCTATGGATTCAATGCTTACTAGAAAGTTGGTTTAATTGCTATACTTGCACACATTAACTAACCTTAATCTGTTCGTTGTCTTGATCAGGTAAAATGGATTCCTTATGTGATATGGGATGGGAGAAAATAGGAGGTGGAACACTCTTCTTGCTTGGCTTAACATCTACTGTTTCAGCATTCTACAGAGAACAGAGATATCATAACATCATCTCCGTACATAAATCCACCTATTAAGTATGTAAGAAAAATAAAGCAAAAGGAAATGGGTATACATATGAAAGAATGGATGATAAAATGTTTTTGAGATTTGGATTTTGGATTTCTCCACCCATTGGGAAACTGAACTTCTATTGGGATAAAGAAACATGAAGCTATTTATGTGTGAACATCATATGTTTATTCCTCCTATTAATAACACTAACAAGATTGCCAGCGCATAGAACAGCACAACACACTGCCTTGTGTCTTTATCGAGTAATAAATCTTTGCATCAACACTTTCCTTACAGGTTAGGCATGGATATGTGTACCAAGGAAAATCTCATGCAAATGCTCCAAGTACTTATTCTGTCTTTCATAAAATAATTATGCCTAACACAGTTCCTTGGGGAGTCACACAAGTACGCAATCAGAAAACACACTATTGATCACTACTTCCTACTTCTTTTTAAAATTAATATGCCATAGCAAGCCTTTTAATTAATATGCACTGCACAAATTACCAAGACACCATACACACAACTAACATAATAAATGAACTCACATGTAACTTGGTTCATCCCTCTAGCAACTAACAACAGATGATCAATTGTGGGACTTAGTAAACATAAACATACTGTATATTGTTATGGAATGGTGCGCATGCATGAAGGGGGCTGTAATAAGAGTAAACCACTGAGTTTGGCTACTTTGGATGTTCGTGTGTATCCTTTGTGCCACACCAAATCCTGTCACGTAACAAACTGGGGGCTTGCCTGGGAGCACCAGAAGACTAGTCATTTAAAGATTTTGGCCACAGACAGATTTTGTTTTCTACTTTTATTGCTCCCTCGTGTTCACCCTGTCTGATTTCTAACCACAAGTTTTTAATCCTTAGTACCGGTCAAATGGTACTCCAACAGGCGTGAATATTTGTACAGTTGTCGTTGTTGTTTGTATGTCTAATCTAGGCAGGACTTGTTGTTATCAGCACCAGTGTGCATTAGTTGGAATTACAAATTCGTAGTCATAGACAAGTCATTCTCATCGTTGTTACTCTCATCGTTCTATTGCATTGTTGTGGAGTGGATAATTATGTCATTCTCAGTAGACTCTGGTAAAATCGCCCAGTCTGTTGTCCTTAAATCCCTTAAAGAAGGTAGAGCTGCTCTCCCTTGCTCAACACTACAAATTGGAAGCCACTCAAGCTATAAAAAAGTGAAATTCGAATAATGATTATTGAGCATTTAGTCGAGAAAGAAATTGTGTCCAAAGATGCAATACCATCAACCATGAACGTTATTGAACTGAAGAGGCTAGAACCGCACGATAAGGAGAAGGAGCATGAACCCCAGTTGAAGATGAAAGAGATGGAATTACAAGAGCAGGAGTTTGCTCTGCAGTTGAGACTTAAGGAACTCGAAATTGCAGCAGCTTCCAAAGCTCCACCTGTACTTACCAGTCGACAGGCTGAATTTGAATTTGATGTGACTAAGCAAGTACAGTTTTCCAGGAGACATAGATTGATAAATATTTCCTGCATTTTGAGAAAGTTGCGTCAAGTCTGTCGTGGCCTAAACAAGTTTGGGCACTACTCCTTCAGAGCTCTCTGCTAGGTAAAGCCTGTGAAGCCTACTCAGCCCTATCAATAGAACAGATGACACAGTGAAATGCTATGTTCTCAAGGCCTATGAACTTGTTCCTGAGGCCTACTGACAGAGGTTTCAAGCCACCCAGAAGACAGATACTCAGACTTTTGTGGAGTTTGCATGAGCAAAGTAAACTTTGTTTGACCACTGGTGTACCTCTAAAGGAGTCAATTGAGACTTTAACTGGCTCAGACAACTAATGATGATGGAGGAGCTCAAAAACTGCCTTCCTAGTAATATTCGGACTTATCTGGATGAACAGAAGGTAGACAGATTGCATGAAGCAGCTGTTTATGCTGAGGACTACTCCTTGACACATACCACTTCCTTTGGAAAGCCCCATCCCTGTGATGGTAACCCAGCAGTTACAACACTTGAATTAGCTAAAGGTGGTCAGCTAGGTGCTCTTATCACCAGTAGCTTCACCGGTGGAGACCCATCAGGGAACTACAGTAACAACCACCTACCTGCTGGACTAACATGTGTTTATTGCAGGAAGAAGGGTTATATAATGTCAGAGTGTCAAGCCTTACTAAGAAAGAATGAGAGGTCTGAAAAACCTAATCTCCTTGTTTCCTTGAGTTTTCAGACAGACCATAAGAAGACAGGTAAGTTGCCAGATGAATACACTCCTTTTATTTCATGTGGTAGTGTCTCCCTTGTTGACTCACAAGTGGAATCTCCAATCACCATTCTCAGAGACACTGGTGCAACGCAGTCTTTAATATTGGAAGGTGTTCTTCCCATCAGCTCCCAGTCAGACATGGAAATGACTGTTACTACAAGGAGCGAAGTTGGGAACATTTCGTGTTCCACTTCATAAGGTTCACTTGAAGTGTGGCCTAGTGACTGGAGCTGTAGTTGTTGGAGTGAGACCTTCCTTACCAGTCCAGGGTGTACTTAGCTGGAGGACAAGTGACATGTGTTTCCAATGTGCCACAGGACTCAGTGTCACCAACTGTTGCAGCAGAGCAAATCCCAACAAAGGTGTATAGGGTCAGTAATTCACAGCAGGATCTCAGTAGAGAGCAGGAGATCGGGCGAGTTACATGGTTGCTAGAAAAGAAAACGGTGGACAACCAAATTTTTGTAGGGCGGTTAATGAAACACATTTGCAGTAGGGACTTGGAAGACATTTTCTTTCCCTATGGAAAACTGACACATTGTGAAGTGAAACAAGGAATACGGCTAGGTTATGGTTTTGTTGGGTTTGAAAACAGAAGAGATGCTGAGGATGCAATACATTTGGAGAATGGCAGAGAGATCATGGGTACTAGGATAGTTGTGGAATGGTCTAGAGTACACAAGGACAAGAATAGCGTACGTGGTTATGATCGATATGACTGCCATGCTCATGACCAGAATTGTTATGACAGAGGAGGATGAGATGACAGATACTCTTGAAGGAGGTCTTATTCATGGTCACCACCCTGACATAAGCATCGCAATACCAGTGACTAATTGATTATTAACCGTTCCCTTACCTCACTGGTGTATTTAGGTCTTTTATTATGTAATTTTTAGACAACTTTAATTTTTATACCCACATGTATGTGTGTATACCTCTGTTGTGTGTATGGGGTAGGGGGAGTGTTACGGCATGGTGTGCATGCATGAAGGTGGCTGTAATAAGAGTAAACCACTGAGTTTGGCTACTTTGGATGTTTGTGTGTACCCTTCATGCCACGCTGAATCCTGTCACATAACACAATATCCCCTAGGACCTCTCCATTCACATCAACAAACATAGGAGCAATGTTACGAACTGTCACCCATCATTAAAGTTGTGAGACCTATCATTAAAGCTGTGAGGACTCTTATTTGCTGTGGTAATTGGTCACCTGCTGTGATGTAGGCTTTTAGCTTGTACTACAGTGGGCGATTGATTGTACTGGCATACTACTGCTCCCAGGTATATGCATATATACGTACTTACCTGTGGTTTGAGGGGTATATGCCTAAATGTATTTAGCAGTCTGCATGAGCAGTTCAAAGATGCCACCAGTGCCATAATTTATATGTGGCACTGCTACAGGCCACAGTGAGTGTATTGTATGTAACTTATAATACACTGATTACAGTTTGCAGACCGCAATGAGTGCATTATAAGTTGGAATGCACTGATCACACTGCAATATACAGATATTGCGTAGAATGGGTTTTTTGTAGCTGAAGTGTCTACAAGATGACCTCTTCTAGCTGATCTCTCTATAGAGTGACCTGATCTCTTTGCAGGGTGATTTTTATCTTGTTGAACTCTCTACAGGGTGATTTGTTTGTATCAAAACTATCTGCAGGATGATATTTTAATACCTGGACTTTCTAAAGGGTAATTCGTTTGTAGCTGAACTCTCTACAGGATGATCTTATCTCTCTATAGGGGGTGAATTGTTTGTAACTAATATCTCTACAGGTAGATTTGTTTGTAAGTGAACTCTCTACAAGGTGATTTGTTTGTAACTGATTTCTCTACAGGGTAATTTGTTTGTAGCTTACCTCTCTACAAGGTGATTTGTTTGTAGCTAAACTCTCTACAGGATGATTTTTTTGTAGCTGAACTCTCTACACGGTAATTTGTTTCTAGCTGATCTCTCTACAGGGTGATTTTTTTTGTAGATGAACTCTCTACAGGGTAATTTGTTTGTAGCTGATCTCCCTACAGGGTGATTTGGTTGTAAACTTGGTGTCAGATTGAAGTATTTGCCCTAAAGAATAAGGTGGTTTTTACAGAAAGTCTATAGCTTATTCTGTTCTAAAGTTACAATTGTTTTTGTGGTAAAATATGCCACTAATGTCTTCTGCCCATGCACAATATTGAAATTTACAGAAAGAAGGTTTACTTTTTCAATAGTTTTATTATTTTTATTAAGGCTTCACAGCACAAGTGCTGAAGGTCTGCATGTAGGACACCCGGTCCTACATTCTGTTGAAATTTGTTGTGTTTGAAAAGTTGGAGAAAAGAGAAAAAAAACCATGACTGGAATGACCTTGGAAACTGCAGCTTCAAACCTGCAGCCATCCGATTAATGCTCAAACACTTACAAGAGTCTGCCAGGCAGCCAGGATGTTCAATTTGACAATTTCATATATATCATATTATGTACCCATAGGAACTCTAGAGAGTGACTGATTATCTCAAAGTATCCCAGGAACCAAATGGACATTAGTATATTTATAACAGCACAAGTGCTGAAGACCTGGTCCTACACCTTGTTTAAAGTTGTTACATAAAGTGCTTTTATTCTGTATAACAATTTGACATGTAAATAGGCATGATACTTAGGGATAGATCAATTGACTGCCATGGGTTACATGCCCATGCAGGTCATTATTCTGAATGGCGGGTTTATGTACGAGGTACAATTTGTGTAAATTTTGCAAATCCTTGATCCACTAAATTTTAGCTGCATGTTTTTGTATGAATTCACACATTTTGACTAAGCTTTCTGGATTCTACTTTTATTGAATCGTCATAGTGAAGACATTTGCTTGTGTTTTGTAGACTAAAATTTGCATTTACAGAAATTTCTGTTGCAGACTATTTAGATTCTATATGAACTCGCAAATACATAGTATCACTAATGTTTAGTATCTATCACTGAAGAATTTTTGAAACCACCCTATACAATAGCAACTCAGTATATTAGTGCACATCATACTATATAAGCATTGTTCTTATTATTTTTTAAAGTTATTACTGTGAAACCTCTCTAATTCAACACCTGTATCTAATCCAGAATATCTATGTAATCTGACATCATTTGCTACACCAATGAAATAATACTTTGTCTGTTTGATATTGCTTGATAATCCAACATCCCCACAAAGGATTTTGAGCAAAGTAATGGGTGATACAGTAACTGATATATGATAGGAAAATTCTACACTGGCAACTAAACTAAGTAAAATTGATTTATTGCTCAAACATACCATATATAGGTACTGGTCATGGTGCAGATTTTAAAATCATAACATTAATTTTGTCCAAAATTAAGTAGTCAGTAGTGTGACTATTTATGTTGTACATTTTAAAATAAATTGTCTGGAATGTAGTACCTTAGTAGTTTTCTTAATTCTTATTTGTACAGTTTACTGTGTAATGTCAATAGGGGTGATCAATATGTGCAGATATTATAATGCTGTTTGGCTAGTGGTGTTTATACTGCTATTGTAAATAAACAACCAATTCCTTTACTATCTTATTGCACCAGATTAGTAAGCACTGCAGGGGTGAATCTAGGATTTATAAAGGGGGGGGTCTAACTTAAGGTACTAATCTCTTGGGTAGAAGTGTGCAAAGCACACTTCGAACTAGGGGGGTCTGGGGGCATAGTTCCTCCCCCCACAAGGAAATTTTTGAAAAATAGATGCTAAAATACTGCAATTTAGAGACATTTCCACATAAAATTCATAATATTTGTGACCTAATTTTAGAAAACCGTCGATATCTGCACAATTTTCAAAATGAATTTTATTTGTTCTATGTCTTCTACAGGGACAGAGGAATGGACTAGCTAAGTTTCAGCTTCCTAAGCTAAGCAGCGTTGGAAATACAGCACTAGACAGCCAGACGAGCAAATAAATTGATATGTACAGAAGCTTTCGAGAAAAGAATCTGCAGGCGCTTACATAAGCCATCATAACTTACTGATACAACGACGTACAGAATTGGATCTTCACTCATTGTGTTCGCCATGAATTTGTGCATCCACCAAGGTATAGTTTGTTTCCCCAGGCATGCTTCTGTGTTCAAGAAGGAAGACAAATTCACTGAAAGATGATCGTCAGCAAATTCTTTCGTCACCGCAACGTAAACAAACGTCTGTAACTTTTAAATCCTTTCGTGTATGCAGATGAAACAAAGATTTTTGTATTCCCTATGAACAGGCAAACGCGATGATGCTCAGTATTTATCCATTGGAGGCTTAATTTGCCCACCAGTGAGGCAATAACAACTAGCATAATTTTTTCAGGAGTGTTTTTTACCCAAAATTTTTAAATGCATTTTATTACAAAAGTACTATTGTGCGTACATCGACGGTTTTCCAAAATTCGGTCACATTTTCTGCCTGTAGATTATATACACTGCGTTTAGATTGTAGGTATGGCTCTCTGAAGTATTTTGCTATTGGAAAAGTTTGGGTAGGTACAGACAACCAAATACATGATGAACCCCTCTCACAATTGCACAACACTGAATAGGCACATGTTAGAATAATAAAGTTGAAAGTGGAAAATTTTGAAATGTGAACAATACAAGATTGAATCTGAGAGCATTTTCAATGGAAATTGTGTACCTGAATTAAGTATTGCCATACATATTAACTACACAAGTAGATGAATGAAGCTCTTTAAACAGACCAATGCATGTCATTGTATGTATAGGTGCAGGCAGATTTGGAAAATTCCATAACAGAACCAACTACATGTTTCCAGTGAATGTTCTATTAGAGTAGTTAGCTGACTGCTCTATTAGAGTATCTTGATCTTGTACACCTCCAATGCTGATCCGGGTCCTTGTTGCATAAACTTTAGCATAAAGCCACTGATAATACCATGGAAAGACATTTATAAGGTGGTTTTATGAGTATTTGTATTATTAGTGATCATAATTATGCAAAGCAAAATTTCATTATAATACTCAGCATATTGATCAAGTAAATCCTAAATATGAAGGGGGGGCTTCAGCCCCAAAGCCCCCCCCCCCCCTGGATCCATCCCTGCACTGCTTAATGCTAGTTCCTTGTACTACCAATTAACATAATGCTTGGTATACTGTATATACAGCTTAAGGATACACATAGAATGGGGCATTGTTACAGGGTGACAACTAAACATATACTGCATGCTTAAGTGTAGCTACTGGCTATTTTATATTCCATAGGCATTAGCACCATTTTAGCCAAGTGTTCTATCTTAAGTATGCAGTGCGTTTTACTGTACAATGTATATTCTATGTCTTGAAGTTAACTTTTATAGAAATGTGGTCTTTTAACATAGGTGGTCACTAATGACAGGTTCCACCTTACAATTGTAAATGATATCACATATCTAACTCAGCATCTAATAATAATGCTGGAAATGCAAATCTGCACTATGTATAAGTACCATACTGCATTGTGTGTGTGGGCGGGGATAAATAGGGGTACTTTCTGCTCTTATAAATTTGCAATAGTAAAAGCTATGGAATTTCTTTAAGTGTTAGTGTACTCTACAGAGCAAGAGCATTAATTTGACATCAAGTTTGTGAAGTTTGAACCATTTATAGGTGAAACAGATGAAAAACTGACCATTTTAAAGCATTAAATTGGGTGTAAAGGTCACCAAAGATCAAATCTGAGGTGGCTCCCTATCAAAAAATAACCTTTATGACACATACAAACTATGTGGCAAGTTTCATACTTTTATCCAAAAGTGCACAAAAAAGGTCTTAGCACCCTAACTATATAGGGTTACTTGTTTCTAGCTAAACTCTCTATAGAGTGGGTTCTTTGTAGCTGAACTCTCCACAAGGTACATGACTTCTTCTAGCTGATCTCTCTATAGGGTGACCTGATCTCTCTGTAGGGTGGCTTTTATCTAGCTGAACTCTCTACAGGGTGATTTGTTTGTAGCTTGTTTGTAGCTGAACTCTCTACAGGGTGATTTGTTTGTAGCTGAACCGGGTAATTTATTTGCAGCTGAACTCTATGCAGGGTGATTTGTTTGTAGCTGAACTCTCTACAGGATGGTTTCTTTGTAGCTGAACTCTCTACAAGGTGACTTGCTTCTATCTAATCTCTCTAGATGGTGACTTCTTCTAGCTGATCTCTCTACAGAGTGACTTCTATAGCTGAACTCTCTACAGGGTGATCTGTTCATAGCTGAACTCTTTACAGGGTGATTTGTTTGTAGCTGAAATCTCTTGTATCACACTGATCTCAATGTAGGGTAACTTGTTTGTAGCTGTACTCTCTACAGGATGGTTTCTTTGTAGCTGAACTCTCTACAGAGTGAAGTATTTTTTGTAGCTGAACTCTAATATAGGATGGCTTTTTTGTACCTGAACTTTCTACAGGGTGATTTGTTTGTAGTTGATCTCTCTACAGAGTTTCTTTGCAGCTGAGATCTCTACAGGGTGATTTCTTCTAGCTGAGCTCTCTCTTGTTTCTAGCTAATCTCTCTACACAGTAACTTGTTTGTATAGCTGAACTCTTTATATATAGGGTGTTTTTTTTTGGTTGCTGAACTCTCTACACAGTGGCTTGTTTGTAGTAAACTTTTCTACAGAGTGACTTGCTTGTAGCTGAATTCTCTTCAGAGTGACTTCCTTGTAGCTGAACATTGTATAAACTACAAGTATAAGAAAAAATTGGGAATTTTAAATTAGATTAGGGACAATGTATAATGCTGCAATAAAAAGTACTGAAACAAGCTGGATCAGAGCAGTACGTAATGTCCAAATACTGTAAAACAATAAGAAGTGAATATCCCTACTGTGCTACACTCTGCAGCATTATACATTGTCCCTAATCTAATTTAAAATTCCCAATTTTTTCTTATACTTGTTTGTGAAGTTTTTTTGCAAGCTCATGACCACTAAATATCTGCTGAGTTACTCACAGCACTATTATACTAGATTATGACTCATACAATAACAACTGATCAGTGGGCGTGGCTCTACATAAGCCAGCAGACAATAATGGACGTGGATTCGTGCATATCTACATGGGCGTGGCTACCATATGTCTACAGACAGTAATTTACGTAAGTGGACGTGGATTCGTACATACCTACACACTGATGAATGGACGTGGCTACCATATGTCTACAGACTGTAATTTACGTAAGTGGGCGTGGCTCACGAAAGAAGTAGAGCTACGCTATGACGTGTGGTAACACATTCACATTTAATTCAGCACGTAGGGTCAGACCCGAATAATCTGTAAAGCAGGACCTGGATGACACGACTCGGTTTAACATTGTTACTAATTAACTATATTTATTGACTTACACATTTGCTATATAGTTTGCCGTGAGTTGCTCTCTCTGACCAATATCAACAGCGAGTCTGACGTACGCGTGTGTTTTTGGTACAACTGGCGACCACGAGTATTCGAATAGTTTGATGCAATATACACTGGTATGGAAGCCGTACTGTAGTCTATTAACACTCAGCGGTAGAACCTTGACTGATGGCCATGGTCAAGAAGGATAAAAGGTAAGACAATAGCGCAAGCATTGTATGTTTATCAATATACCAAAGGTTTTTTCTTAAGCGATCTAGAAACGTTTCTGCGAAAGAATTAGGGCTGTAGCTGTAACCAGTTTTCCGCTACGCTTGACTGAAGGCGTCAGGCAGGCAGGCAGTAGAAAATTCCATTGACTAAATTTAAAAAAAATTCTGTAGCAACTTGACGGAAACATTTCGGGTCGATCTGAAGACACTTTTGGGCTTGGTTTTACCCAACCAATACTGTCGTATCGTTTTGAGGAAAAATCGCGGCAGGTTTTTGGGTTAAATTATATCATGGATCGCCCCCACACCTTCGATGTTCCTAATATACAGTACTATTGTACTGTATGATAAAGTGACTTGTCTGTAGCTGAAGTCTCTACAGGGTTACTTGTTTGCAGCTAGTCTCTATAGGGTAACTTGTTTGTATAGATGAACTCTGTACAGGGTAATTTCTTTGTAGCTGAACTCTCTCCACAGTGACTTATTTGTAGCTGAATTCTCTAGAGAGTGCAGCCGAACTCTCTACAGGGTGCATGACTTGTTTATAGCTGAACTCTCTTCAGTGTAACTTGTAATGTTCTGAATCACTATAGCAATATATTTGTAGCTGAACTCTCTATAGGGTGATTTGCTTCTTGATGAACTGTGTATAAGATTAACTGTTTGCAGCTGAACTCCCTACAGAATAACTTGTAATGTACTGTAATAGAATTCTATAATGGAGTAAATAAATTAGCTGATTGCTCTATTAGGGTGACTGTTCTATTAGAGTATCTCGATCTCGCATTTGCTACTCGGAGTTGGCTTTCGAATCATAACTCAGTGGTTTGTAATCCGATTCTTCTGTACTATAGTATGTTCACATTGAGCTGAATCCTGAAAAAATAGCTAAAAATTAAAAGTGGATTTTTTCTCAAGAGAGTTAACATTTCAGCCAACCGGATGATTATTGGTAACAGCAAAGGTGTCAACAACAGACATGTACAGTTTGGCTCCATTACAAGTTTGGGAAAGGGCTGTAATAGACACTGCGCTTATATGGCTTCCCCATAGGAAATGTATTGTGAAAATTTTGATTGGCCGTAAATATTATGTCAAACATTTGAACAAAAAGATTTTGAAATAGTTTTAGCGGGTCAAGCAGTACTACAAATGAGCCAAATTTCAAGATTGTGTGTAATTGCATCCATGAGTTATTAAATGTTTTTGAGGATTCAGCTCAACGTGAACATACTATACTGCAAGGACTTTCTATGAAGATTATTCCAGCTATACACTGATTTTCATCTCATTGCTCTAAGCGGTTTGCATAGTAAGTGTAAAAACTTATACTTTTTTATTCATAAAAATCAATTTGCATAATTGTGACACAGGTTGGGTTTTGTGTCATATCTCCATGGTCTTTATCTCGATTCCTTTCAAACCACCTAAAGGCACTCCTACAATGGTTACTCCATCTACATAGTAATTTTCAACTCATTCCATGAAGCGATTTACCCTGTAGGCATGTAAACAAATTGATCTTGTTTTATGCAAATAATTGGTCATAACTCCTGAACCATTCATCGGATTTGCACCAAATTTGATGCTAGAATTTGCCTTTGGACTCCCTTCCTGTGTGCAAAATGTCAAGGCAATCGGAGTACGCATTTGCGTTTCGTAGCAATTTTTGAAAGTGTGCGAAAACACGAAGAAAGAAAAAAACAAAGAAAAGAAATCAAAACTTTGGCAGCACGTATCTCAGAAATGGCTGGAGCGATCTCCTTCAAATTTGGAATGTACACTCCCTTGACTGGCAGGCACTTCTGTAGCAAATTTGGTTCCAATCAGATAAGGGATCACCGAGATACAAAGGTGTGAAAATGACGTTTTATTTTTCTTGTCAATGTACCCACGGTGTGGCTCGCCGGCTTCACGGGCCGCATGACACACTATCGTGTGTCTTGATGTTCACGTTGAGCTGAATCCTGAAAAACAGCTAAAAATTAAAAGGTGGATTTTTTCTCTCGAAAGAGTTAACATTTCAGCCAGCCAGATGATTATTGGTAACAGCAAAGGTGTCAACAACAGACATGTATGGTTTGGCTCCATCACAGGTTCAGGAAAGGGTGGTAATGGACACTGTACTTAGCCCCTGCTATTAGTGCAATACAAAATTAATCTAATAAACTTTATTATTGCAATTTCTCTAGTATTCCATCAAATCAAAGCTGATATTACAGCCATTTTGGTACAGATTTATGGGGTGCCATTTGTGTCAAAACTCCAATTTTTTTAGACATTGTGTTTTTCATGGTTATTTACATACATTTCATGGTTATTTACAAATAACTGTAGAATATGCATGGTTATTAACAAAAGCATGGTTATTTATGAAAAGAATGGTTATTTACAAAAGCATGGTTATTTATGACAAACATGGTTATTTACGAAAAGCATGGTTATTTACAAAAGCATGGTTATTTAGAAAAAGAATGATTGTTTACAAAAGCATGGTTATTTACGAAAAGCATGGTTATTTACAAAAGCATGGTTATTTACAAAATCATGATTATTTACGAAAAGCATGGTTATTTACAAAAGCATGGTTATTTACGAAAAGCATGGTTATTTACAAAAGCATGATTTATAATACTTACGAAAAGCATAGTTACTAAGTTTTACCTGCGATATCGATACTACAAACTGGCAGTTATATACAGGCTGTATATATATATATATATATATATATATCGATAACTTAGTTAATAACGATGCGCAGGGGCGGTGGAGCAGGCCAAAGAGTGAGATGGCCAGGCCAGCTGTAAGTTGAAGACCAAAATAAAAAAAAGGTCACTGCCTGCTGACAATAGCTGCTCTCCATCAATTATATCTCCTTACTTATAACTACACATACGTAGCTAAGTAGCTTGCTACACTGCTTCTCTAAATACTGTGACTGTTGTTCTATTAGACTTTCTAGGTCCTGACTGTTCTATTAGAGTATCGATCTTTTCTTGCAAACAGTGTCCCATAAAAGTGTGTGTGTGTGTGGGGGAGTATGGCCCCCCCGTCTCCACCGCCCATGACGGTGCGTATATTTGCATCGGATGCAGTCTATAATCAGCATTCCCCGGCATGGGCTAGCTAGCTGTCTGTAATATTGTTAATTTTAGTCTGGTGCAAATACACTAAATGGATCGGAATACGCCAAAACTGATGGCCAGTGGACTACAGTCAGGACCTAGATAGTCTAATAGAACAGTCACAGTATTCAGAGAAGCAGTGTAGCAAGCTACTTAGCTACGTATGTGTATTTATAAGTAAGGAGATATAATTGGTGGAGAGCAGCTACTGTCAGCAGGCAGTGACCTTTTTTTTATTTTGGTCTTCAACTTACAGCTGGCCTGGCCATCTCACTCTTTGGCCTGCTCCACCGCCCCTGCGCACCGTTATTAACCATCGAAGTTATCGATATATAACTGCCAGTTTGTAGTATCGATATCACACGTAAAACTTAGTAACTATGCTTTTCGTAAGTAACCATGCTTTTGTAAATAACCATGCTTTTCGTAAATAACCATGCTTTTGTAAATAAACATGCTTTCGTAAATAACCATTCTTTTCATAAATAACCATGCTTTTGTAAATAACCATTCTTTTCGTAACTAACCATGCTTTTAGTAAATAACCATGCTTTTCGTAAATAACCATCCCTTTGTAAATAACCATGCTTTTCGTAAATAACCATGCTTTTCGTATATAACCATGTTTGTCATAAATAACCATGCTTTGTAAATAACCATGCTTTTCATAAATAACCTAACCATTCTTTTGTAAATAACCATGCTTTTCGTAAATAACCACGTTTGTCATAAATAACCATGCTTTTCATAAATAACTATGCATATTCTACAGTTATTTGTAATTAACCATGAAATGTATGTAAATAACCATGAAAAACACAATGTCAAAAAAAGTGGAGTTTGACACAAATGGCACCCCATACAGATTGGCAGGGTAGTACACTGCTATTAATACCTATTCGCACTAATCGTCATTATCATAATCATCATAAAAAGTGTTGCTATGCTAATAAAACTTGTAACAACAGGCTGAAAATAGTACTCTACCATAAAAGGTGTATGATTTGCCTAGTTAAAATTTGAGCAACTGCAACTTATCACATTTTGCATGACACTCTAATAGAACAGTCACTGCAAAATTCTAATAGACAATTTACAATTAGGTGTACCTACCTAGGATTTTACTTTATTATAAAACACTACTGTAAACACATTAATACAGGCACTATAATACAAAACTATATAGCTATGCAAGCAAGCAAGCACAGAATTGTATCAACATATAAATTAGCTTTGGTATTGGATCAGTAGGTATTTTTCTGCATTGGTTCAGACGTAGTTTGTCTTCATTGCATCTGCAATGATTGTGTATAAAAACAAACCTCTAAGCCGGCTTATGGTTGGGTTTGGGATTTAAATACAAAAAGAAGTGAAATCCACACAAAAACAGCCTAGTTGTATAAAGGGTGGGGCCTTCAAAATGGCTGCAATGATGATGTCAATGCTAATAAAGTTTAATAATTCAAAGGCCATTGTTAAAATTTATCATCATCAACATTATTGTAGCCATTTCATGGCTATCACCTTTGATTTCACAACTTTTTTTCATCCAGGCTTTTTAAAGGCCGCACCCTTTTATACAGCTTGGCTGTTTCTGTGTGGATACATAATAGTTGTAACACAGGCATGAGGGCATACATATCAGGCAACGCATGAATGCCCAGTGTTACAGCTAATCTAATCCAAAACAGCCAAGCTGTAAAAAAGAGTGCAGCCCTCTAAAAGGCTATGGTGAAAAAAGATGTGAACAAGCGACACAAACTTCACCTGAATTGTCATTATTAAAATTTTTACCATTAACCTACCATCACAGCCATTTCTTGGCTGCCACCTTCGATTTCACATCTTTTTTCACCATAGCCTTTTTGAGGGCCGCACTCTTTTTTACAGCTTGGCTGTTTTGGATTAGATTTCACTTCTTTTTGTATTTGTATGCCCTAAAACCGGCATATGGCCGGCTTTGGGGCTTTATTAACCTATCTTTTCTTTCTTTACCACAGGAAGAAGAAAAAGAAGATTTTATATACTTTAACTAATTCTGATTTTATCAGTAAATGTACAAATTACATATATATATATATATTCCCTATGGATAACTTTTTTGCAGCTGATCTCTCTACTGGGTGACTTGAAATATAGCTGAACTCTCTACAGGGTGCATGACTTGTCGATAGCTGAACTCTCTTCAGTGTGACTTGTATTAATTATACAGCGATATATTTGTAGCTAAACTCTCTACAGGGTGACTTATTTGTAACTGAACTGTCTATAATATTAACTGGTTGATGCTGAACTACCTACAGCATACCTTGTAATGTAATAGAAATCTGTAATGGAGTAAGTCATGAACTAGCTATTAGGGTGTTTTAGACCAGCTACATTTTGTATGTAGCCTGGCTAGTTGGCTACATACGAAATGTAGCCCAGGTGACTCATTTGATCTGAGGTGTGAAAGTGTTATATATATATAACAAAACAGCCAAGCTGTAAAAAGAGTGTGACCTCCAAAAATGATAGGGTGAAAAAGACGCAAAATCAAAAAGTGGTACCAAGAAATGGCTGTGATGGTATATAGGGTAATGACAAAATTTTTAATAACAACAATTTAGGTGAATTTGTGTTGCCTTTTTCAAGTTTCACTTGGATTTGGCAACAAATTCACCTGAATTGTCATTATTAAAACTTTTGCCATTAACCTACCATCATGGTCATTTCTTTGACACCAATTTTGATTTCACAACTTTTTTTTTCGACCTGGGGCTGCACTGCTTGGCTATTGTAGTATACATATCACTTCTTTTTTTTTGTATACTCCAAAGCCATCCTGTAGCAAGCTTTGGAGTTTCACTTACTTGCTGTAGAAAAGATTGGTGCAGTTTTTCACCAAACTTAATACTGTGTGAAATTTATTAAACATGTCCTCTCTCCAACAGGTTGGCTGGCTTGTAGCATAAATGTCTACAGGGTAAATTGTTTGTAGCGGAATGCTCTACAGAAAAGCAGCTAGACTTTGTTATTGGTTGCAGCTGATATATTCACAAGGGGACTTCTTTGTAATACTGTAGTAAACTTCTCCAACAGGTTAGCAGGCTTGTAGCAGAAATCTCTACAAAGTAAACAGTTTGTATAGTTGAATCCTCTACAGAATAACTTCCAATGTAGCTGGACTCTGTACAGGGGGACTTGTTGTAGCTCAACTATCTACATGGTGAGTTCTTTCTAGCTGGTTGATTTGACTGTATCTGAAATCTCTACAGGGTATAGTAAGTCGCCTATTATCGAACGGTACCTAATATTGAACTTAACGTACTAATAAAATATACGGAACCAATGCGTAAATATACAAGCGCGCTAAATTGGACGTTTGGCGCACTTTCAGTTCTGCCACGTTGTGGATCACAATTGCTTATCTTTCAAGCGTGGTGAGTGTTATATTCGCAAATACACATTCAATAAGGGTAGCCATGCGTGATTGCATAGCCGTAGAGCTCTATTTACACTTGTATTTTGGTTTACTTTAGAGCGAGCCATCTGCTGCTAGTGTATACGACACGTTCCATTCCTACCGAGATATCTTCCGTTGTAGCTGGTAAGTGTTATGACTTTCCTGTTTATCTAACAGCCATTCAGATGTTGTGTTTTTAGAGCTTCAGTTTGCACAACCCGTTTAATTACAGACTACCACATTTCAGTTATTGGAAACCCCACCTAGGGGGATCACCAAGTAAGTTTGGACTATATACAGCATGTAGATTTATTACAAAATAGTAACATCTGTACAGTGCAAAACATTAAAGCAGCAATATACAAAATAAGGTGTGTATGCATATATAGCGACAAACACATCATGTACGTTGATACACATGCATGACTATTATGAATTCACTACACAGATATGCCAAGAAAGAAGCTTAGAACAGCTCGGAGAAAGCCCACGGCTAACATCAGGCCCAACCACCAGCCATCCAGGAAAAAGAAACTTTGGACAGACACACAAATGACATCAGCCTTAGAAGAGTTCAAGAAGGGCAAGCTAACTATTGGTAAAATAGCGAAGAAATTTAATGTTCCCAAGACGACGCTCCATGATCGCATAAGTGGTCGTGTGCAACATGGCACCAAGCCTGGGCCAAGCCCATACTTACGAGCTGACGAAGAGGAAGTGCTGGTTGAGCACTTGGTATCAGCTGCAAAACAAGGCTATGGGAAAACACGAAAACAAGTTAATATGAAGGTAGAAACAATAGCAAAAGCCAAGGGGATTCTTAGGAAGGATAAAATTTCAAATGGTTGGTGGATAAGGTTTATTGAGCGTCAACCAGAACTTTCTCTGCGCCGTGCAGATTCTACTGCCCACATCCGAATGGATTCAATAAATGAAGAATCTATTTCACACTATTTTGACCTCCTAGAGTCTACACTTATGGAGAATGGCTTGGAGGACTGCCCTGGACAAATTTACAACATGGACGAGACAGGAATGCCTCTAGATCCCAGGCCACCTAACATAACGGCCAAAAAAAGGTCAACTACCGACAATCTGGAAAAAAAGAACAAATAACCGTCATTGGCTGTGGAAATGCTGTAGGTCAGTCCATCCCTCCCATGGTAATTTTTGAAGGAAAATACCTTAACCACGAATGGACAGTTGGGGTAATTCCTGGGACCTTGTATGGAATGAGTGGTGAGGGATGGACTGACCAGGAGCTTTTTCTTCACTGGCTAAGGCACTTTTTAAAGTATGCCAACCCTGGGGGTCCACTTTTACTATTACTAGATGGACACTCCTCTCATTTTGAACTGATCAGCATTGAATTGGCTAAAGAGAGGGACGTCACTATTTTTTGTTTGCCTCCCCACACTACACACAGGTCCCAACCTCTGGACAGCTGTGTGTTTGGTCCACTAAAAAAAGCCTGGACTGAGGTTTGCCATACTTATCAGCAGGATAACCCTGGGGCAGTTATTACAAAATACAGTTTCTCCCCATTTTTTGCAAAGGCATGGTCACAGTCTTTTTCACCAAATAATTTAATATCTGGTTTTAAGAAGTGTGGAGTCTACCCCTTTAATCGTGAGGCAATAGAGGTACTCTATGATGATGTTGCCATGGCAGTTCTGCAAGTATCCAATGACAAAGAACAGCCATGCTTGTCCAATAACAACTCCTCATTTCACAATCACTTGTTGGATCATCAAGAGTCCCACAATCACTCATCAAATAACGAGGATACTGACGACGAAATCACAGATGAAATGATCATAAAATTTAAGAGACGGTATGAGGAAGGATATAACATGGACGATCCCATATATCAACAATGGCTTGAAGCAAACAATCTTGTGTCCAGTCACTCCACTGCTTCCATTTCTACCAACAATTCAGTAATTGACAATTTCAGTGATGTTCCTGTATTGAGTCCTGTAGCAGTTACAGATGTGGAGATCACAACTTCTAACACTTCTTCAGCAGCTAGCAACATTCCTGGAGATGTGACAACTACCTCTCTGCAACACCATTTGCATGCAAACAAAAACAACAGTGCTATAACATCAAACATTCTGCAACAATTGATAACCCAAGTCAATCCTAAACTACTAGGTAAATCTGCGACTCGTGCGATCACTACAGCAAGAGTGTTAACTAGCAAAGAGTGCCTCGACATAATAAAAGAAAAACAAATGAAGCAGAAGAAAGCAGAAGAAAAACTTAGGAGGAAAAAAGAAAGAGAGGAAAAGAAAAAGAAGTAGAAGAAGAGAAACAACAGAGAGCACTACTGAAGGCTCAAAAAGCAGCAGAGAAGGCTAAGAAAGCTGAAAAAGAAAAAGGAAAAAGATTAAAAGCAAGGTTATTATCTGGAAAAGAAAATGAACATCCAAAAAATTTCTTCAAACTGTAGTCCTTTGTTACTCTATACGCTGCAAAAATTCCAAGCAAATCCAGGTAACCAACTGTATTCCAGGGGCCCAAAGAGGTAGACCATTCGATTATTAGTCATACAACAATGTACAGTTGTTCGATAACTCGTACCGCCGTTCGACAATTGACGAACAACAGGGCTGGTTCTTTTGACAATAGCGTGACGCACAAATGCGTCACAGTTATGAAAATTGGTTTCCATATTAACGATGGACGGTTCTATTTAACAAATCAAACCGGATGTTTCTACATTGTTGTGGTGAGAAGTTATTAATGGTAATCGAATTGTGTTCGGTTAATGGCGACTTACGCTAACTTGTTTGTAGCTGAACTGTTCACAAAAAGGTCATTTTTGTAGACTTGTTTGTAGCTAAACACTCCACTGAATGGCCTTTTGTAGTTAAACTTCTACATTTGATTTGTTTTGTGGATGAACTCTGCACAGGGTGACTTGATCTCTCCACAAGATGTTTTACTTGTAGCTGAACTCTCTGTAGGGTGACTTGTTTGTGGCTGAACAGTGACTTGTTTGTATATAGCTGAATAAAATCTCTACAAGGTGACCTGCTTGTGGCTGCACTCCCCACAGGGTGATCTGTTTATAGAACTCTCTACAGGACATTTCACACAGTGATTTGTTTGTAGTTGATCTCCACAGGGCGATATGTTTGTAGCTGAACTATCTACTGGGTGCTTTCTTATAGCTGTAATCTATAGGTGAGTTGTTTGTGGCTAAATTCTCCACAGGGTCGTTTGTTTGTAGGTGAACATTCTACAGGGTGATTTGCTTGTGGGTGAAGCTTCCAGAGGGTGATTTGTTTGTAGCTGAACTCTGTGACTTGTTTGTGACTGAACTTTCTACAGGGTGATTTGTGTAGCTAAACTCTATACAGCTTGACTTGTTTGTGGCTGTTGCATCAAGTCGTGCACCATCCTCCTGATTAACAGTGGCATACAGAAGAGGCTCGCCATCCATGATCTGGAAGGCAGGCTCACTGCCAACATCAGTGCATACCTCACTAAGTAGTTCAGCTGGTAATTCATTGTGGCGAATCACCACAAGAACAACCAAATGCATGTTGTACAGTAAAAGATTTGCCACACACACAAGTCTAAGAACCTGCCAATCAAAACATAGACAAAGCCTTGGGCATATGTTCAGCAATGGGGAGGGTAGTTAACCAATCCAATGTGCCACATTCAGAAGCAGCCTCAAAGTAAAAAAGGTGAAAATCAGTCAGGGAAAGGCTTAGCTAAGGCACTCAAGAAATCACAGCACGAAGGCCTTGCCTTATGCTTGCACCTAAACATTTGGTTGTAAGTATCAAGAGAACAAGACAAGCATTACTTCAGCAGCTGTTCAACAAGTGGACTTGAAATATTCTGGGAAGTAGAAAACAATGAGGAAAAATTGGTACAAGGAACTACAATACCCAAGCCACTCAGGCGAGTAGGTAAAGATAACAACTCTCTTTCTAACGGATGAAAGGCTGGCTTACTAGTAAAAGCAGGAAGGCAAATGAGCACTAAGAACATCATCAAGAGATTGGAAAGGCTCGAAATACTAAAGAGTAGTCCAGGAAATATAAAGCCAGCAATGCAAAAACACATGTGTAAAAGCAGCAAAAGCTGGGCAACAGCAATAACTAACAGCTTTCTTTCTAACATAACTAGCCACAAAATTTTCAGAACCAACTGCAGAACCCAAGTGACGTTTTCCTGAATTTGAAATAATTACATCTGTTCCATGAAAGAAAGTTTTTGACGAACATAGGACGGTTTGACTATAAGACAAGTTTTAGTTGGATTGGGTAAGTAGCCACAGCTTATCCCACCAGCAGCAAAGACCGTGAAGGTCTCCACCTGCAGAGGTATCATTGTCATAAAAGATTTTGTGAAACTTACGCTTCAGCACAACACCAAGAGAATACACTGGTATAGCCAAGGGATCTGCCTGGGTTGTGCCCTCCTGAGGAAGAATAAAACCACCATCAATATAAAGCAAAGAATCAACTTGATAGGTACATATTAATCAGAACTTGAGCAAAAGAGGTGCAAACGGCATAGATGTTTCTTAAAGCCACTTGTCAATTAAGCAGTTAAGCATTAGTTCCGTCAACTTGTAAAACAGTTTCAGCATCAGGGAAAAAACATAGCCCTAATAGTGCTTCACATCTAGAAGTATGGCCTGCACACAACTGCAGTGGGCCTGCTGCCTGTAGCACATCACTTCTTACCATGCAAAGGACAAATTTTGCAATCAGTTGCCTGAAAACTTCACCAATGCCTATAGCCTAACTCCGGTGAGCAAAAACCTCGAACTTCATTTTATGACTTTTTTGTTGTCTAGAGAAACAAGTTGATGTTGTGCTACTTCTAAAAACCAGGTGCCATGCTGTGATGAGTCTAGCGGTAAGTGAACAGGTTCTTGTTTCTCGGACAACGAGGAGGAATCGCACCTTACTTACTCACATGACACATAATGAACAATGGTACAAAAACCCACAATTTAAAGTTCTAAACCTAATACAACATTCAACTCTAATATAATACTTCAGTTCAATCTGTGACATCCTCCGGGGGCGCACGAATTATGTCTGTCCACTGCTTCAATCTCTTGCGTGCTGCAACAGTAGCCTCCCTGGTAGGTCTATCTCGCAACATTGTATTCTCTGTGTTGACATCAGCTTCTGGTGGTTGAACTTGCTGAACTTCATTTGAAGATTCATCCTCCTTGACCTCCAGTGGGAACAATCTGGTTATAGGACGGTTGGTCCTTCCATTTGCGGTTCTTATCTCAGCAGCTCTGGTGATCCCATCTAATCCAGTGATCCGCTTCTCCACAACAGCTAGTTTCCAGGAGGTTCTCGGAGTGTCATTGTGTATAATAACCACATCTCCAACTTCAATTTCCTGTTTGGTTTTCCCAGATGTCTTGTGGTACTCATGAAGGGATGTTAAATACTCTTTCCTCCAGCTGGATTGGAAATGCTGAATCAATTGGCTTTGTCTCTTCGCTGTTTCCCTGACTGAAGGTACTCCATATGTAGGATCACTTATCTCATCATCCATGATTGTGTGTGGTAAGGAGGTGATACGTCGACCACAAAGAAGGTGAGATGGCGTGAGGGGTTCTGGGTCTCTTAAGTCTGCAGATACATAAGTCAGTGGCCTGTCATTGAGTACGGCTTCGACTTCCACGATCACTGTCTGTAACACGGGTAGGGTTACAAGGGCTTTCCCCAACACTTTCCTCAAGGTGGTTTTCGTAAGGCCTATCAGACGTTCCCAGAATCCTCCATACCAAGGGGCTCTCTTGGGTATGAATCGCCACTGGATTCCAAGTGCACATAATGACTCCCCATCCTGTCAGAGTTAATGAGATACCCTAACTCATCTGCTGCAGCCTCATAGATAGAAGTATTATCTGAGAGCATAATACGTGGTAAGGACCTGCGGACAGCAAACCTTCGAAGTGCCTGTAAGAATGTCTCAACAGATAAGTCAGTAACAATTTCTAGGTGCACTGCTCTGCTTACACCACATGTAAATAGACACACATATACCATGTAAATAGACACACATATACCTTAGTCTGCTCTGTTTGACACGCACACTGGGAAGAGGAGGAGGTTCTGGTCTGGAGTATGACTTTCCACTGACTCGATGACAAGTAACACATTTCCGTAGCAAAGATCTTACAACTTGCCTGGCTGATGGAATCCAAAACTTTTGTCTAAGTGATGTGACAGTGGCATTGACTCCTGTGTGGAGATGTATCTTGTGTGTGTGATGTACTACTAAGGCAGTTAAGGGATGCTTCTTTGGGAGAAGGCAAGGAAACTTCGTCTCACTGTCAATCTTGGCATTATGTATCCTCCCGCCACAACAAATGATGTAGTCTTTTCAAGAAACAACTTGAGTTGGCGAATTAAGGGAGGTCGACTGATCTTGTTGGTTGTTTGAAGAACAAGAGATTCCTCAGGAAATGAGACCCGTTGAGCACAATGGATCCACGCATTAAACGCTGCATCAATGTCATTTGGAAGGAGCTGACCAGTACGTCTGAGACTTGGGTTGGACTGCCTACAGTTATGAATGAAGCGTAGTACATAAGCTGACACTCTAAGTAATCTCTGTAGAGTGCTATAGCGGTCAATGTCCATGATTGAGCAAAGGTCGTGTTGGTGTGGGGGAACACTATCAACCTTTCTTGGCTCCTCTACAGGTTCCTCCTCAGCTTGTAGGTGGAGTGTCTCTGAGTGTTCCCATTTAGGCCACTGTGATTTGCATGTCAGCCAAGTTGGTCCATATTGCCATAACCGTGAATCCTTTAAAGAATCTAATGAAATCCCCCTAGTAACTAGGTCGCCTGGATTATCCTGGGTGGGGCAATACATCCAAGTAGCAGTAGGCACTAAGTCATGTATCTCGTTTACTCTGTTGGCAACAAAGAGTGGTAACTTTTTCTTGCTGGAAATCCAACAAAGTGTTATTTGACTATCTGACCACATTGTGATTTTGAACTGAAAACGGTCAAGAGAAGATATAACAAACTTACACAAACGTGAGCCAGTAACAGCTGCCATCAGTTCCAACCGTGGTAGAGTATGGCTCTTCAGTGGAGCAACTTGAGCCTTAGCTATAGCGAAGGATGAATGTGTGTCATCCCAGATGTAGGCCACTGCACCATAGGCCTTTATGCTGGCATCTGTGATGCAGTGCCATTCAGATGTCATGGTGGAGTTCAGGGGCTCATTCCAACGAAGTTTCTGCTGCCACAATTGTTGCATAAATAATTTAGCAGATATGGTTACTGGGGTGAGTGTTCCTAGAGGATCAAAGATTTTTGACAGATCTTGTAACACAGTTCTCTTCGTTGGCTGAGTCGTCTGGGATGTTTGTAATGACTTTGGCATCAGACTCAGCGTGTCGCTGGCTGTATTCCACAGTAGGCCTAAGACATTGACAGCAGTATTAGTATCGGCAACTTGATCATGGTTTGCCTTTGTCATTAGGTTTGGACTGTTTGAGGCCCAGCTTCTCAGGTTAAAGTTGGCCTTTGACATCAATTCTCAAGCTTCAGTGTAGTAGTCCACAGCAGACGTTTCACTGGTACAGCCAGACACAACGTTGTCAACATAAAGATTAGTTAAAAAATCGCAGGAAGTTGTAGATGTTTCAGTAGTGAGATGATGTCTCAAGGCAGTGTGTAGCATAAAAGGTGAACTGACAGAGCCAACTCGTACGACCCGGAATCTAAAAATTGTAAGGTCACTGTTAGGATTATCTAGCTTTGATAACCAAAGGAAGTGAGTGTAACTGTGGTCCTCTTCAGCCAGTTGCACGTGGAGAAAGGCCTTTTCGATGTCTGTAGTGAGTGCATACTTGTGGGTACAGAATCTCAGTAATAAGGTAACCATGTCAATCAAAAATGGAGGCCCAACCACAAGACAATCATTCAAACTGGGGTGGTTGGGGGAAAGATGGCAACTGCAGTCATACACTATCCTCACTGGGGTAGTTACTGAATCCTTCTTGACAGCATGGTGAGGGATAAAATGGCAGTTCTGGGGTACATCAGCTTCCTTGACTTTGTCTATGAATCCTCGGCTAAGTTGATCTGTAATAATGGCACCGTACGTCTTTAGCAGTTCTGGTGTCTGAGCTAGTTTGCGTGCAAGAGACCATGCTCTTTTTTCACACATGTCACAATTTGAAGGCAAAGGAGGATGATCAGTCTTACAAGGGAAACCAACAATGTATGAACCATCGGAATCTCAACGGACTGAGCAGTTGATAAAGGAGGTGGGTTGCTGTGTACTGCTTAGTAAGGATTGGGTATCGACTGATGTGCCCAATTGTTCTGTGTCCCAAAACTTTGGCTCATTAGACTGCATGACTGATGCGTGAAACATGCTGACACTGGCCTTGGTGTCTGAAAGGGAAAGAGGACCTGAGAGAAGGTACCCTATCTTTGACTCAACAGCAGTGGGGCCGTTGCCACGAATTATCTTGTCTTGGACAAGGTTCCAGTAAAAATCTGCACCTACTAGCAAGGTGATCTCGAATTTGTTGTCACTTCCCACTGGGTGAGCAAGCTGAAGGCCGTAAAGGTGAGGGTACTGGTTCCCAGATAGAGGTACGGCATTCTGAAAAGGTGCTGCTACCTTGGGTACAACCAGTACTGAAACGGGAACTTCTCCACCATCATTAGTTTGTATTGCAATAGAGGTTGATTGCAATTCTCTTGGTATAGCTTCTCCCCAAAATGCAGAAATACATATCCTTTGATGTTTGCACGAGTCAACCTTCAAGCTGTCTGCCAGTTGCTGAGTAATAAAGGATCTTTGTACACTCTCATCAAATAATATTTGTGCTTTGCAACGATTGCGCCCTGAACGTACTTCAGCTATAACAGTCTTCAGAAGGTAGGCTGTACTGCCAGGTAGTAGGTCAGTCCCTGGTGGCTTGGATGGAACTGAGACTGTAAGTGAAGCGGTTGAGTCATCTTGAGAATTGTTCTGTTTGACTGTGGATGCAGTTGCTTTCTTTCCTGTATTGTCCTGATCCTTGCTAGCAGTGATCTCACAGAGGCTAGAGTGATGTTTTCCTCTGCAGTGCCTACATCTGGCCTTTGATCTGCACTGGGAGATTCTATGACGCGCCAAACAATTGAAACACATGTTGGCTTTCCAGACGATCTCCATTCTTTTCTTTGGGTCAACAACTACATTGCAGGCGAATGACAAGTGATTTGTTGAGTTACAGTAGGTGCAACGTGCAGACTTTGCTGATTGTGTTCGCTGTTTGAAGTTGCTGCTGGCTCCTGTGAGAAGTGAAGCTGTCATGGTTGACACGGCATTGTCTGATGATTCAGTGTAGTCTAGTGACACTCCTGATTCCAGTATCTGAATCTCCAATAAAGTCAGTAAGTGTCCACCCTGGGTCAGTGTGTGCACGAGCGAGGTTTCTCCTTGTCTCTGGAGGGAGCTTTCCAAGAATAATTGGTACTAACAAGGCTCCGTAGGAGTCCTCACGCTTGTCTAAAGCTGTCAACCCTCTGATGTGGCTTTCCACTGTGTCGTGGAAGAGTCTTAAACTAGGTAAGGTGTTAACTGGTTTGGGGGTGTTTACCAGAGCTTGCATGTGGGCTTTGATGATTCTGTGGGGTTGCCCAAAGCGCACCTTCAAAAGTGCTGCAGCATGATCATAGTTTGCACCTGTCAAAGAAAGCCCAGCAATTGCCTGTGATGCTTCACCTTGGATCTGAGCTCGAAGATAATTAAACTTCTGTATGCCATCTGGTGCAGTGTTAGAATTGACAGCTACATCAAACGAGTCCCAGAAACTCTGCCATGCTAGGGGACTCCCAGAGAAGGTAGGTAAGTTCAATTTGGGCAGTCGACTTACGGGTGTCTGACAGTGGGTGGAGGAGTGAGTAACTGGGAAGGTGGCTCTCTCACTGTTGGATGCTGAGGTGGTACAAACTCTGTAGCAGACACATTCAGCGTGACAGGTGGAGTTGTAGTGGTAGTAGTTGTAGGGGCAGTAAGCTTGTGTATGATACTTTTGATTTGGCTTATCTTATCACAAATCATTTCTTGTATGGCTGCACTCTCAACAATCTCGGCTTCCAGCTCATCTTCACCTGTGATTGTGTTTGCAATCTCTTGGTCTGCTTCTTGTAATAACTTCGCTCGTTCATGGAGTTGATCAATGGAACTAGTCAGAGTCGCGAAGTCTTTCTCACTTGGTGTACTCTCGGAGTCCATAATGGCATCCACCTTCTTAAGGAGGCGCGTTAAATGGGACCTGTATCCTTTCCGTGAAGTCTTCTTACATTGCAATTCCTCCATTCTAAAACAGATAAACAAACAAAAACAGTCACTCTGAATATAGTTCGCTCACCTTTGAGGGTACCGTTCTCAAACAGATGCCACGGTACAACAGCTTCTGCGTTTCTGGTTAGAAAGTAACTTGCGGGCGATCAACGAACAGACAAGTAATCACAGCACCAATGTGATGAGTCTAGCGATAAGTGAACAGGTTCTTGTTTCTCGGACCACGAGGAGGAATCACACCTTACTTACTCACGTGACACACAATGAACAATGGTACAAAATCTCACACTCTAAAGTTCTAAACCTAATGCAACATTCAACTCTAATATAATAGTTCAGTTCAATCTGCGACACATGCAGCTACCTAACTCATCTGGAATTAACCAATAGGTTTTTGATGCACAATAATACATAATTAATTTATTGTAATTCTTGGATTTTGTAATTCATGAAATTTTTGTAATTCTCCAATTACATTGCTACGTACTGCCAAGGAAGCGCTTCTTAAACAAACCGCTTTTAACAACATATTATGCACAGAAGTATCTTCTAAACTGTTTTATAGTTTGACTATTACGTTTTTTTCCCCACAAATTCTCTTGACAAAGCTGCAAAGCTGCTCTTCATTTTCATTCATGTACATAGGGGATACACCCCCTTCTCAACTCGAAAAGATAGGTTATTCCTGGTAGTCTACGAGGCTAGCACAGTTGTTTCTCAATTGTTAAATGCCTATAAAACCTGAAGGGAAGGCAATTCACAAAGTCTGAGGAGACTCGCCACACCCATATTTCAGACCGCCGAAAAGAAGCTACCTCAGAGCAAAGTTTATCAGTGAGGAGGTTTAGTACAGCCTTCAGTTTGCTTTTATTTCTTATGTAAAAGTTGCTTGCACCATTTAACGATTTTTCTCACTTGGGTGCGTACAGACAAAGTACACACACACACACATTTTTACGAAAACAAATTCAATAAACTAGGCGCATGCGCATGCCCACAGCCGGCCTTTGGTTGGCTGTGGGCGTGCGCCTGGTTTAAAAACCATTACATTTTGGAAGGCTCTCTCTCAATATCAACATGTAATGAGCATAATTACGCACTATCACAGCGATTTAAAGAGTTCACATGACTACAGACAAAAAAATGATGTCATCTTCCGGTATATATAAACTGCCATGTGTCTCCTCTAACTCGGCTTTTTATTTGCTGTGACAGCGATTCGTTTCTACTTGGTACTGATCGAACAATGTCAAACACCGACAACAACTCTACTGAGAGACTACTACAGGAACTGCTCGCCAAAGTTAATACCTTGACGGAGGACGTTAATGTACTCGAGGCAAAGGATGGTGGAAGAACCTACCCTCAGAAATGTCGCCACGATGGTGGCAGTGGGGGAAACACTGGTCACGATGGTGACAATACCATAGATCGCGATGGCGACCTCTCAGATGAGGAAAACATTGAGGAGGTCGGAAGCGATGGCTCCCATACCACCCGGTTTCCACTTTCTGAGGGAGGTGAGGCCTTCTTGGAGGCCACCTTTGACTCCCGCCTGGACTATAAAGGCAGGAAGGCCCAGATCCCCAAATACAGCGAGCCTTATTGTAATTGGACGACCTGTCCCAATATATCTCTGGTAGTGGCGGCAACCCTCCCCAATACCTCCATTAAGGACAACAAGTTGGCCTCCCGAACCCAAGAGATGTACATGGAGGCTGTTGCTCCGCTTACAGCTCTCTTGGAGAACGCGGATGATGAATCCTTCACCCTCAAGGAAGCCATCCCCATGATACAGTTGGCCATTCAATTGCTAGGAGATGTTGCCCAACATCACTCTTCCCAGAGAAGGAAAGCTATTATACAACATCTGAATCCCCAGCTGCAGACACTGATGAAAGATGAGGATTTTAAAGAATCTCAGCCCCTTTTGTTCGGAGAGGACTTTGGAGAAAAGGCCAAGGCAAGGATAGAAGTAGCGGCTGCTCTAAAGAAAGTTGTGAACCCCCTGGGAGACAAAGGGAAACATAAGGGTTTTCAGAAAAGCCACCCTCAACGAAACAGCTGGGGCCACCAGGGTGGCAAACCAAAATACTATGGCCCTGCAAGCAAGCCAAATAAGGAAGCAGGAACAAAGACCACACAAGGGAAGTCCTGACTAGAACCTTTGATTGTGTCAACACCACATGTTACTATTTTAAATACAACTGTAAACCCTACCACATTGTCAGCACAGGTGGCTTCTCCAAAGCATCACCTGGTGGTGTTGATGAGTCAGATGGACTTAACCAACACCAGCCCCATGTTGGCTGGAAGGCTGGCCCAGTTCATAACAAACTGGGAGAAAGTAATGCAAAACCGATGGGTCCTGCAAGCCATAAGGGGATACCAACTAGAACTGGTTCAAACACCATGGCAACTGAGGCCCATGCCAGCAATAAACTGCTCTACAGAGCAAAGGGAAATGATCTCCAAAGAGATCAGAGAATTATTGGCCAAGGGTGCAATGGTAGAGACCACCCCTTCCCAGGAAGGCTTTGTGTCACAGATCTTCCTGGTAGCAAAGAAGGAGGGTGGACAGAGGCCAGTGATAAACCTGAAGGTACTCAAAATGTTTGTGAAACACAAACATTTCAAAATGGAAGGACTACATATCCTTCCCAACCTCATCCAACCAGAGGATTGGATGATAAAGTTGGATCTGAAGGATGCTTACCTTCAGATACCAATCCAGGTAGAGCACCAACACCTCCTTCAGTTCCAATGGGAACTCAAAACCTACCAGTTTCAGTGCCTCTCATTCGGGTAGACATCAGCCCCACGGGTTTTCTCCAAAGTAATGAAACCGGTGATGGGAGTACTCCGACATATGGGTATTCGTCTAGTCATATACCTGGACGATATTCTACTGCTACACCAGTCAAAAGAGGAGCTGGTTCAGCTGATTCCACTGATTTGCCAGCTGTTCAAGGCTCTGGGGCTGGTCGTGAGTCAGAAGAAGTCGATACTGACTCCAGACCAGAAACTGGAGTTTTTGGGTTTTCAGGTAGACACAGTCAGACTACAGCTAATCTTCCCACCCAAGAAGCTGAGGAAAATAAAACAGCTAGCTCAACACCTCCTTCACCAACAGACTGTTACAGTGAGGGACATAGCGAGGTTTGTTGGGAAGGCCTCAGCATCAACACAAGCTGTATGGCAAGCTCCCCTTCACTATAGAGCACCACAGTTTTCAACCAACTCGGTGTCTTGGGAGAATCACTCCATGGAGACCGAGGACACGGCAATGAAATTCAGTGCCATCCTGGTTTTAAACATGGAGGCCCAGAATGATCTGAAGTGGTGGTGTGCTCTGGACAGGAAAGTCCAACTGCAGTCTCCCCTCCTGCCCCGAGTGTCATCCATGACCATAGAGTCAGATGCCTCCAACATGGGGTGGGGGGCCTGACAAGACCACCACCAGACAGGTGGAAGATGGTCCCTAGAGGAAACCACTCACCATATAAACTATCTAGAACTACTAGCTGCGTTTCTAGCACTACAGTGCTTTGCCAAGCACAGCAGTGGGGTTACAATTCAGATGAAGTTGGACAATGTCACAGCGGTGACATACATCAACAAATTAGGGGGAACACACTCCCAGATACTTTGTCAGCATGCACTGAAGATATGGGACTGGTGCATTCAGAGGGACGTAAGAACACCTCCCAGGAAAGGACAATATAACAGCAGATCTGGAGTCGCGATCAACGAAGGATCGCTGCGACTGGATGCTAAATCCCCAGATCTTCAATCAAATACAACAGAAGACGCCTGCAGATAGACTTGTTTGCATCCCAACTGATGAAGCAACTACCAAACTTCTACAGTTGGAGGCCAGATCCGGAAGCGGTTGCAACAGATGCTTTCAACCAAGATTGGACTCAGACGAGGGGATTCGCCAACCCCCCGTGGTGCTTGATAGCACGTTGCCTGAGCCAGATAAAGAGACAGATGGCAAGAGTGGTGATAATCATCCCCTTGTGGGAATCGCAACCATGGTACCCAATGATTCTGGAAATGCTAGAGGATTACCCCAGAATTTTACCAACAAGGGAAGATCTAGTGATACTCCCAACGGGTCAGGAGTTCCGGAGTTAGTGGCATGGCCCATATCCGGAAATCCTTTGCATCACGAGGAATTTCTTCAGAGGCTTCAGCCCCCCTCCTCACATCATGGAGACCCAAAACACAGTCAAACTACAACTCCTTGTTTTCGAAATGGTCTTACTGGTGATCACAGAGGAATAGAGATCCCACTGTGGGACCTGTAGAAGACACATTAAACTTTCTAGCTGAACTATTCAAAGACGGATATCACTACCGATCACTGAATTCCTACAGATCAGCAATTTCAGCACTACACTCAAAGGTTGATGGCTACTTGGTGGGACAGCACCCTTTGATTACTAGGATGCTTAGAGGCGCGTTTAATAAGAGACCGCCTGTGGCAAAATATTCAACCTTTTGGGAAGTAGGTGTGGTACTAAGCTATTTGAAAGGATTGGGTAAGAATGACACATTGTCACTCTGCCTGCTTACACTGAAATCAGTTATGCTGTTGGCCTTGACTAGACCAGCTAGGTCTGTAGACTTCAGTAAATTGGATATTTGTGCTCGCTCCTTCACAGAGGCAGGTGTTACCTTCAAGGCTCAACGTTTGTCTAGGCAGAGTAGGCCATCAAAGCCTCTGGTAGACTTCTTTTATCCTAGATATCCAGAAAATCAGACAATTTGCCCAGTGACAACACTGCAGGCATATGAAGCCAGAACAAAGGAGTTTAGAGCGTGGTCATCAGAGAAGAAGAAATCCTTGTTGTTCTTATCTTGGGAAGCATGACCCAGTCACTAGCAGTACTATAGCCAGATGGCTAAAAACATGCTTGGCGGAAGCAGGTATTGATACTAGCATATTTAAAGCTCATTCAGTCAGAGGGGCTTCAAGCTCCACAGCTGCAACTGCTGGGGTAACAACAGCAGACATCTTGAATGCAGCAGATTGGTCATCAGCAACGACAGTCCAAAAGTTTTACTTTCGTCAAGCCAAGGAATCAGTTGACAAATCATCTTTTGGGACAGCAGTTTTGTCATCTGTCCAAGCTTGAAACTTACATGTTGATATTGAGACGGAGCCTTCCGAAATGTAATTTCTGAATGGCTCAGGGCATGCAGTGCTGCATGCTATTAGGAATTACATGAGGAAGAAATATCAACATTTCCCACCCCCCTCCCATACACTTATAGGAAACGCTATGTGCAATTGTTCTACATAATAGGTATAACTGATGTTCTGGATCATACTTCCAGTAGAGTTGCAGCTTGAAGTCTACAAAGAGCCAAGTTAGAAGAGACATGTGGCAGTTTATATAGTCCGGATACCGGAAGATGACATCATTTTTTTTGTCTGTAGTCACGTGAATTCTTTAAATTGCTGTGGTAGTGTGTAACTATGCTCATTACATGTTGATATTTCAACTTCACCTTCCTCATGTAATTCCTAATAGCATGCAGGCACTGCGTGCCCTGAGCTATTCAGAAATTAAAGTTTCAACCCTATCTGGTGAGTGCTTTTGGAGTGATAGCAATAGACAACAAGAAGAGCAAAACAATCGATTTGTGCAGTGCCTATACAGGAAAAAACAATACATGCTTGTTTACTCAATCATAAGTCTTGAGTGCAGTGTACTGCAGACTTGGAAATTGTGTCATTCTATTCACCATGAACTGGGGTTTTTATCAAGGAATAGTTTTGGCCTAAGCTCACTAACAAGAAGGCTGTTCAAGCTGAGAAATGGCAACGATTAAGTCATGTTTTACCCCAACACACATAACTCACATTTGCTTTGTCATAGAGAAACAAAATAAATGATCTTCTTACTCTCCATGAAAAGGTGAATCCAGCAGTGTATTAAAGACCTTAATATGTTTTTTCCTAAATGGTTTACTGGAGTGATTAAAGCATGGTTAAAATAGTTTTGTAAGTCACGTATTTTACCCAATGTATATTTCAATGGCATTTATCTCAAAACCAGAATTGTGCAAACAAGTCAGGTTTTTGCTCAGCAAGTCACATATATAGGCTATTTCTAGTTTCAGTACAGTAATCTTTGAAAATTCAATGTAATAGGCCAAATGTTCCATAAGCTTTGGAGGTGATGCTCTGGTAATGTAGCCTCCAAAATACGCTGACAGAAAAGTTAATTCCCAAATCCTTGCAACTTGAAGAGCATAGAGTAAAATGCCCATCAATTGTATACTCTGAGTTGAATTTGTTGTGGTAGTACATAAAGATGAATACTGATTAAAAGGTGATACTCCAATGTGGTAATCATAGCAGATCCTCTTAGTACTGAATTAAGTTATAGCCTAGGCAGGAGAGTTACTAACTAGTTTGTACAAGCATGGAGCATGGTCCATGGCCTGAGGAACTGCAGTAAATGGACTGTCCATCAATACATTTCTTAGACAATTTGTGGACTTTCAGCAGTTTTAGAACTCCAGGAATTGATTCTGCTTGTAACTAAACACTTACAAGCTTGCTTATTAACCTAAAAGTACAAGGCTACTACATGTTTTTAAAACCTCTATCACTGCAGTTGTTCATAAACATGGCAGATATTGTGGTTGTCATTGAAGTGAAATAACTACAGTATATCAATTATTTTTAAAGGGAAATCAGTGAAAACCGTGCCTGTCTGACAGTAACTTGTGCTGCAGCTTTTGGATTATGTGGTCATGTTTGTGATTGCACACTGCCAAAGGACTCACATGCATATAATTTTTTTTCGGTTTGTTTGTTGTATATAGGAACTGTATGACTGACCCATGCACACACACACACTAATTGTATTCATCTTGTAACCGTCATGTGATTTAATGATATGCATTGTGACTATTGTTGCTGTTACTATACACGGTGCTTAGAGCAGCTGACCTCTGACTCCAGTTATTTTAACCAGATGACTGAATCCCTGGTACCGGTTTGAGGCACCCATTACGGTGAGCTTGTGTATCATAGGCATTTTTCGAACATTTTCTTCCCACAGCACTTAATGATGACTCAAGCCAGTTCTTATACCTTCAAACTTGTATCAAGACACACGGTAGTGTGTCATGTGGCCCAAGAAGCCGACACACCACACTGTGAGTATATTAACAGGAAGAAAGAAAACACGATTTTCACACCTATGTAGCTCTGTGATCCCTTATCCGATTAGAACCAAATATGCTACAGACGTGCTGGCCAGGTAGGGGAGTCCACACACTAAAGTTGAAGAAAATCGCTCCAGACATTTCCAAGATATGAGCAATCAAAATTTCATTCTAATTTCTTCATATTTTTCTTCTTCATTTTGCACACTTCGCAAAATCTGCCATAAAACACGAATGGGTACTCCAATTGGGCTGAAATGTGGTACACTTAAAGGGCTCATTACAGCAGATCTCGGTACCAAGTTTGGTAGGAATCCAATGAACATTCATGGAGTCATGACCAATTATTTGTGTAAAATAAGGTCGAAGGTCTATCACGCCCACAGGGTAAACCACTTGAAGAAATGAGCTGCAAATTGCTATGCAGATTGAGTAAATATTGTAAGAGTACCTTTTTGTGGTTTGAAGGAATCGAAATAAAGGCCATCGAGATATGACACAAAACCCAACCTGTGTCAGAATTGTGCAATCAATTTTTATGAATAAAAAACCTTTAGTTATCACGCCTACCTGGCAAACCGCTTAAAGCAATGAGCTGAAAATGACTGTGTAGCTGGAATAATCATCATAGAAAGTACTTGCAGTAGTACAGAAGAATCGGATTACAAACCACTGAGTTATGATTCAAAAGCCAACTACGTGTAGCAAAAGTAAGATCGAGATACTCTAATAGAACAGTCACCCTAATAGAGCATTCAGCTACGTTTATAACTTACTCCATTATAGTACATTGCAAGTTATTCTGTAGGGAGTTCTGCTACAAACAGTTAATATTATAGACAATTCAGCTACAAGCAAATCACTCTGTAGAGAGTTCAGCTACAAATAAGTTAATGTTCAGCTACAAGTAAGTCACTCTGTAGAGAGTTCAGTTACAAACAAGTCACTCTGTAGTACAAACAAGTCACCGTGTAGAGAGTTCAACTAAAAACAATTCACCCTGTAGAGAGATCAGCTAGAAACAAGCCATCCTGTAGAGAGATCAGCTAGAAGAAGTTACTTTGTAGAGAGTTCAGCTACAAAGAAACCACCCAGTAGAGAGTTCAGCTGCAAAAAAAATCACCCTGCAGAAAGTCAGCTACAAACAGATCACCCCATAGAGAGTTCAGCTAGAAACAAGTCACCCTGTAGAGAGATCAGCTAAAACAAGTCACCTTGTAGAGAGTTCAGCTACAAAGAAACCACCCTGTAGAGAGTTCAATCACCCAGGAGAGAGTTCAGCTATGAACAGATCACCCTGTAACGAGTTCAGCTAGAAACAAGTCACCCTGTAGAGAGATCAGCTGCAAAGAAACCATCAGAGTTCCGCTACAAACAAGTTACCCTGTAGAGAGATCAGCTAGAAACAAATCATCTTGTATAGAGTCCAGCTACAAACAAATCACCCTGTAGAGAGAATCCTGTAGAGTTCAGCTACACGCAAATCACCCTGTAGAGTATTCAGCTATGTACATTTCAAGTCACCCAGCATAGAGATCAGCTGCAAACAAGTTATCCTGTAGGAAATGCGTGGCATGTATTAAATATACGTGTGTATATATATGTAATAGTTGCAACATACCCATGAGGTTTGTATCTGATTTGTAAACATGACACCCGAGGGCCACAGGCCCGAGAGTGGAGTGGTTACAAATCAGATACAAACCGAATGGGTGTGTTCTAACTGATTTATGGTATGGGGCGTGTGCAGATCAAAGGCGCCCATTTGTAACGCGGAAGGAGCATGAACGCAAAGCTAATATTGGCTACTGCTGAGTGCTGTGTACAAGGAACGATTTTACTCATTAATTACTGTCTTGATGGTTAGTTAATTCATTGTTAGCTAGTTTATTCATTGGTAGCACGCATGCCATCATCGATGCCAAATCATTCCAGCCATTGTTCAGCTTCTGAATCATTTAGATGGGTGTAACTGAAGTGTCTGATATTCATTGTTGAGTGGTGCAGCGCTATAATAGTCTTGGTTAGCTTAATTTATTGGCGAATGAGCATGTGGTAGATTACCGGCTCAGCCCAGCAGTTGTACTGCTTCCCATTCATTCAGACAAGTGCAGTGTTGTGTGTTCATTTGTTCCAGAGCGATTTACCCCCTTGTCAGTCCTGGACATAATTAGCCTTGCATTGTGACTTCCTGTGTTGGTCTGGTGTTTGGTTTCGTTTGAAGTCTTTGAACTAATTAGTGGCCAGACTGTGTGGCCAAAAGGAGGTACTTAGATATGACAAAATTATATGCAGGAGCGCCACAGGCAAGAGTGCTTATATTTGTCATATCCCGAGTAATCTGTTATCAAGACACATGGTAGTGTGTCGTGCGGCCCAAGAAGCGGGCATGCCACACTGTGAGTATATTTACAGGAAGAAAGAAAACTCAATTTTCACACCTTTGTAGCTCCATGATCCCTTATCCGATTCGAACTAGTTTCACTACAGAGGTGCCTGCCAGGTAGGCCACGTCACATACCAAATTTGAAGGAAATCTTCCTAGACATTTCGGAGATATGAGTGGCCAAAGTTTCGTTTTAATTTCTTCGGTTTTTTGTTGTTGTTTTTTTGCCATAGGGGGCTACGGGGGCTTCGATTTCTTTTCACACACTTTGCAAAAATTACTATAAAACACAAACTTGTAACTCTATTGTATCAATATTTGGCACAAGTAAAGAGCGTATAAAGGTACATTCGCATACCAAGTTTGCTATGAATCTGATAAATATCCAAGGAGTTATGAGCGTTTATTCACATAACATTGTAGGAGGTCCTTTTGATGGCTAGAACAGCAACAGACTAAGTTATAAAGTAAAACCCCGAGCAAGTGTTTAAATCGCGGGATTGAGATACTTTAATAGAGCAGTCACTGAGGGGCAAAAAAAAAATGTCAAATAAAATGTCAAAAAAATGAGCTACTTATGACCAGAGTTCGAACCAAGGACCTCCATACCTAATGCCTGCATCCTTAACCACTGAACCACTGCTATCCCGGCTGATCACTTCACTTAATTTCTACCTTATAAATTAAAATTCTAGCTTAATACGTAAAACTGATCTACCAATAAAAAATCCAGATTGTTCTAGAACATTCTATGTGTGTTCTATTAGATGATTTCAGCGAAAGCAAAAATGTGCACTCTAGTAGAGCATTAGCACCATACTATTGTTGCAACACTTTGAGGCTAAATCTAGTAGCTATTTCATCAAATCAGAGCCATTTTTGTATCAATCAGTGGTATATTTGTAGTATTAACATAGTTTCACTCCCAGGCGGTCTGCAAGCAGACTAGTATGACCATAGATTATGGGTAGGGAATATATAATCTATGGTATGATCGACTCGTACCAATCATAATCATCATAATAAATGCTATGCTAGCAAAACTTGTGATACAACAACCTGGAAATCATATCCTAGTAAAAAAGTGCAGGATTTGGTTTTTGAAAATACAAAAAGAAGTGAAATGCACTCAAAAAAAGATTGCGGCTCTCAAAATCCTGGGTGAAAAAAGTTGTGAAATCAAAGGTGGCAGCCAAGAAATGGCTGCAGTGATGTTAATGCTAAAAATTTTTAATAATGTACAGCAGAGAGCCGCACTCTTTTTTTACAGCTTCGCTGTTTTTGAGTGGATATTCTACACCCCAGTAGATGAAGCGATTATAGTATTAGAATAATATGGTTCAGCGGCATCGACTCTACCTGATTAAATGGTTACAGACCCAAGGTATATTCAGTATCCTTGGGGAATGACTGTCGAGATTTCAGTTTAGATGGTGTCTTTGTGATCATATTGGTGAACTCATCCAGGAGACTGGAGGCATACAAGTCCTCATAGTTTCTACTTATGGAAATAAAATATCAAAAGTTAGTTTATATGCAAATAAACTAGTTTATATTATAATTATTATATTGGTACAGAGAGTAAATTGAAGACAAAAGAGGAACTCTAGGTCTGTAAAGACAGTTAGAATTCCTGTAGACTCTGACAATGGTAATGTCAATAGTCAGGTAACTAAGAACTTTATAGCAGTCACAATGCATTTCTGCTTCTATAGCTTCATCAGGTGACAACGTTCTTAGGGTGGAAAATAAGAAACAGATTGCATAGAGCAGTGGGCAAATGTTGGAGTGAAGTTTTTTCTTGTCTTAACTGGTGACATACTGTGTATTATCAGAAAAAAAAGTGTTTTGTTAATTTAATTTTATTCATTTACATTTTTTTACCTTTAATACGTAGCTACTTAAATGGCGGCGTGCATACATTATTCAGTATTACTTCGTGGGACTAACCAAGGAGTTTTCCAAAAGTTCAATTAGTCTCGAAAGAACATTTGATGGTACTAAAGAGGAGGAAAGCTTTATATTAGAACTACTGTCTACTGTACCTTTTACGGAGAATACGGAAGTCAGTCACTACCGCAGTTAGTCGGTCCTGTGTGGTCGCAGCGGAAGAGGAAGCAACTAAATCAGCAAGTTTTAAAGTGTAACTAGGTGAGTGTATTGTATAGCCAATGAGGGTCGTAGATTTTAAATAACTGTTATCAACGGTTGGAGGCCGAAAGGTTGCCTTCGCAACTAGTGTAATCACGTGAGGGCAAGCCTCAGGATCTAGCAAGTTGGGGACTCAAAATAGATGCCAGCAGTGCGAACGTGTGTGCTATTTACTACAGTCTGTCCTAAACTTATACTTACTTTAGCCTTTTTATTCCAAGAACTCCTCCAATCAATATTTCGTGGGCGGAAGAATTTTACTGTAGCAACTTTATTTCTGTGTGTGTGTGTTTACGTGAGGAGTGCCCAACAGCTGCTACCCCCGTACGAGTAAAATACACTATCAACACAGAAGCTTATTTATTTTCATTGTTATAAGAAGGGCACCTAGAGTTTTCAACATAGGTATATACCCTCTCACTTTTTAAAATCGACTAATTAAATAGACCTAATTAGATTAGCTACAATGATAAACTGTCCGTATACTGGGAGTACGACAGCACCTGTTGAGTAGACATCCTTGATGGATCAGACCTTTCTGGATTCTTTAGCAGTGCCACACCCATCTACTCGCGTTTAGTGAAGGAGACAAGAATTAGTGAAGGAGACAAGAGTTCATGGAAAATTGCTCAAGTGAATAATTGTTGGTTGATTTAGGCGCTTGTTATTACAGACTTGTTTACCGTTTAGATAAGGATTTTGTGGAATGTGTGAAGGTACAACATACATGGTAAGCGTAGCTGCAAAGCGTGGGTATATCAGTTATATATCACAGCGCGGAGCTTTTGATCTCAACCACAGGTGTGGTATATGTAAATAATTAATTACAAAATCAGTTAAAGTATTAAAAATCTGCTATAAATCTTGATTGTGATTATGATTAAATCTTTTTCTTCTTCCTGTGGTAAAGAAAAAAAAGATAAGTTAAAAAGCCCCAAAGCCAGCCTATGGCCGGTTTGGGTTATACAAATACAAAAAGAAGTGATATCTAATCCAAAACAGCCAAATTGTAAAAAAAGAGTGCAGCCCCCAAAAGGGCTATGGTGAAAAAAGATGTGAAATCCAAAGTGGTGGCCAAGAAATGGCTGTGATGGTAGGTTAATGGTTAAAATTTTAATAACGACGATTCAGGTAAATTTTGTGCTAAGACCAAGCGGCACCAAATTCACCTGAATTGTTGTTATTAAAATTTTTACCATTAACCTACCATCACAGCCATTTCTTGGCCACCACCTTGGATTTCACATCTTTTTTCACCATAGCCTTTTTGAGGGCCGCACTCTTTTTTACAGCTTGGCTGTTTTGGATTATTTCATGATGGTGCTTCTCTCATTACTGTACTAAGCAGAAAATGAAGACCTCAAGACAATACATGACCAGATCTGCAAAATCCTGGCATAATTGTGCAAGCCTAAACTTACAGTATAAAGTATTGAATACATACAATGTGTCAATTAAAATATTATTATTGAATACTTTGTTCTAAGGGTCTAGCAATAAAAACTTGGATACCTCGCCTACTCAAAAGGAGTTCGAAAATCTTTGTTTTGTTGCAGTAGACTCAAGGATACAGAAGTATTGGGTATTTATTTATGTCATGTCAAACCAATAATACATGACTGATCTTTCGTCACTAATTTCACCTTTGTATGTAGTGAAGAAAAGTGATACAAGGAAAAAATTACCAACTAATCAATTCCAGTACTCATGATGAACACGACAATGTAAATTTCAACTCAGTGTGTCATTTTGCTCATAAGTTAGTAAGTGCCTGTATTATATTTACTTGCTGTACAAATCGATCTTTCTGTTATTACTACTTTGTAGGGCTGTAACTCTTGGGATAATTGTGAGGCTGAAATTTTGCCAGTGCATGCACTTGGCTAAGTAGATTGTAAATATTTAATAAACAGGAATTTGAAAATACGTGATTGTGCAGGGTTTTCACAGATCCGGTCACATAATTATATTAAATGTGAAGGTAGTGATGAAACCCGGAATGGAACAGAACAGAATGGAATCTATAGGGACGCGCGCCTAGTTAAAAATTGTTTTAAACAGATTTCCAACTTTCACACAATAACTAGAATTGTGCTAGAATTAGTTTGCTTCTGCTATAGACATGCTAGAAGTCATTTGCTCGATGGCTCTATTTAATGCCCACTGCAAGAATGCGTTGTACAATCGTCTCAGGATCATTTAGCTAAGCTGTTAAACTATTTTTTGTAAGCACTGTTAATATAACATACTGCAGTTTGCTAGCTGTCGTAAATCGCTGCCAATAATGGTAGAATTATAGCTGCCTCAGAAAACCAGCGACACTTGTACTAAAATGGCTTGAATACCGCTACAACATGAAAATACCATTGTAGTTTACCTTTTGGAATGGTAAGGAAGTACTTCTATATCAGGATTAAACTAAACTGGATGGATTTTATTTACACACCTTGCCACGTGGTGGGCATTTAATAGAACTTTAGAGCGAACGATTACTAGCATGTTTATTAACAGAAACAAACTAATTCTAGCACAATTCTAGTTATTGTGACAGTTGGAAACGGGGGTTTAGAAAACCCGGACCGGACCAGGTCAACTTCTTCAAATAAGCCAATTCACACAATAGCTGTAACATACAATTCACGCAATAGCTAGCTATAACATACATTCTTCACCTTGTAGCCACTCTGCCAAGAACCGACATAATTAGCTAGCTACGATGACTCAGACTGCAACAGCGATCGCGCACGAAACTTCATCCACAATAAAACAACGCGTCACTAAGCTATTAAAATACTTTCTACTACATTTCACTACACAATCGCTACAAAGCTACAAGCTCTTTCTGCTGTACTCAACTGTTACACACACTAGTAACCGCCCGAATTCATTAGAATCATGATATACAAAGTGAAAGGAACTAAGATAACAGCAAACCTCTGAATTTATTTCGGTAGTGATAAATGAGTAATGGAGTATTTGCTACATGTCAAGGTAAGCTTTAAATAGAACAAAACCTTACTACTCCAGAAATCTCTATAAAGCTACCCTGCATGGGCACTAGCTTACCTTTCTTAGTTTAGCCAGTCATCTATGGCCATTCCTTTACATAAGTTCGAAGGTTTGCTGTTATCTTAGTTCCTTTCACTTTGTATATCACGATTCTAATAAATTCGGGCAGTCACTAGTGTGTGTAACAGTTGAGTACAGCAGAAAGAACTTGTAGCGATTGTGTAGTGATATGTAGTAGAAAGTATTTTAATAGCTTAGTTAGGTTGTTTTATCGTGGATGAAGTTTCGTGCGCGATCGCTGTTGCAGTCTGAGCAATCGTAGCTAGCTAATTATTTTCTTGGCAGAGTGGCTACAAGGTGAAGAGTGTATGTTATAGCTACCTATTGTGTGAATTGTATGTTATAGCTATTGTGTGAATTGGCTTACTTGAAGAAGTTGACCTGGTCCGGTCCGGTCCGGGTTTTCTAAACCCCCGTTGGAAACAGTGCACAATCTGTTTAAAACGATTTTACACTTGGCGCATTCCATTCCGTTCCATTCCGGCTTTCATCAGTACCCTAAATGTGACCCGTTGAGTGAAAACCAGCTGTTTTCACATAATTCAATTTTGCCATAAACCATATTGAAATACACTGGGTAAAAATACCTGTGCTACATGTAAAATTTATGTACGTTTTAACCCTTTCTTACTAAAGTTATTTTGTAAAACCACAGAAAAACCTCAGGAAATTATATTTTATGGCTTGTGTGATCTTTGCATGATACGTGAGGACCCCACTCATTAATTAACATGGAATGCTATATACCATATGAAAGCCCTCTCTCCCTTCTACCCAAACATCTAAAAACCTTACAGGAAAACACATAACTCACGCACTTTGAAGTTAAGAAAGGCGCATTGCTATTCTTCACCATGGCAGCGAAATATGGGCGCCGCCATCTTTTTATAATCCCAGGTTGCATCATACTGTATATTTTTAGAATCCTTATCACGTGTGGAACATTTTTATTCTTAGTAGAACACACCATTATGCTCAGAGCAAAAGTTATCAAAATTTAACAAGTACAATTGTTTTTGATGCGTTTTTGTGTGCTTATAAGTGTTGATAGTTCCCCATACTCGTTCTTATCACTTCGCGTTAAACTTTATTAGAAATGCCTGGGTGTACTCAACAAATTGGTGGTTATTTCAACTTTGTAGCCCTTAGGATGAAGGAGTTATGGGCCCATTCATAAAGGGCACCCGTAACACGCATTGTTTTGGCAATACATTGGCCATTCGGTAATAAACGGTTAATTAATCTGTATGCACTGAAATTAAGCTCAAATCGATAAAACCTATACACCAATTAATTCACCTGTACATAAAGAGTACGAAAATCTTTCGCATAGCAAAGGATATGTGAGCTATGGGCACTTATTTACGATGCAGTAAAAACAGCTTTCACCGTCATCATTCCTTAGTTGGAATGATCTTCTTCTTTGTCATGGAAGAGTACAGGGAAAGTACTATACTTTGATTGATTTGCCAGTTCATGGTGCACAGATTGAGCCAAATCCCATCTTTGTAGCTTGTTTCAATCATGTATTATAATCGATTATCTAAGTGCCTGTAATATATTTCCCGTATTGTTGCTGTACAAATCGAGTTGATCACTGTTCCAACGGACAAGTGCTATTACTCCAAGACCATTCATCACAAAAGCTGATACTTTGGCTATCCACTCTTTTGTTACTATAGATTACAGAGATGCAATAAAATGGAATTCGAGGAATGTGCAAAAACGGCCGGTTTTTGCTCAGCCGGCCTTCATGTGTAAGTAACATAAATGACTTATCGCAAGTGATACCTATACCTAAAATTGCAATGTACGTATTTATCACTATTGTGATAGACACATCCATCCTTGCTGCTTTCAGACAAAGGGTGCTGTTTAAGGTGTGCTTTTATTAGGCAAAATAGCTACCCTCTTTGTATTCATGCCCACACATATACACACACACTAACATGTACACTTATATAATCCAATACCTTCACACGTTCAATCACTACAACCACTTCCTTTATTAAAGGTCGCTCTTCTGGTTCATTCTCCAAACATTTTTCTATCAGTGGCTTTAGTACAGCAGCTCCTCCTGTCATCTTATCAAGATAAGCCTGGCGTCGCTGTGCTTCAGAAACAGCCACAAGCGCCTTTGTAATGGGGTCTGTCTTCACCTGGTTAGTTGGACTTGGCCATTCTTCACTGAAAATGTGGAGAGCTATTCCAGCAAAAGAGAAGATGTCTACAGCAGTACCATACACTGGATTAGTGTCGAGTGTCTCCGGGGGCATAAAATATAGCGTTCCTGGTGCAGTTGTCAGCTTACTCATCGCCCCCTTGCTGTCAACACGGATCAGTTTGGCCATTCCCAAATCACTGATCTTTGCTACAAGATGGCTGTTTAGTAGGACATTGTTTGACGACAGATCACGATGAATCACAGGCGGATTTCGCCCATGGAGGTGACTCAAGCCAAGGGATACATCATGCAATATAGAGAACTTTGTTGTCAAAGCAATACTTCGGTGGTTTTTCTCCACGAAGGAAGTAAGGCTGGTGCTCATCAATTCCATTACCATTATCGGAAGATCTGAATGCTTGGAGGAAAAATACACGCCCAAGAACTGCACAATGTTTGGATGGCGAATGGCGCTGCAACGAATACATTCTCGTACAAAGTTATCTTTTATAGCATTCTTCTGTTCCGCTTCGTCGACGTCGAGGAAAATAGAGTGAATTTCTTTAGCTGCACAAACCAAACCCAGGTGCTTCACAGCGAACACTTTTCCATAAGAGCCTTCTCCCAAGTCTTTTCCAACCGGTACAACTCCTTCAAGTGTAACCTCTTTTAACTGCTCTCTGACGTCTCGAAAACTTAAAGCCATTTTGAAATTACGGAAGTAGGCTAAAGGCTGGTATTGCTTAGCCGAAATAAGCTGGCATTAATGCGCACACGGTACAGTTGCTGTACTTGCGGTTAACCGCATAAGGTAAGTGTGGGTAATTCCGGGCACTTAGATCGTTCTCAACAATGGTAGAATCCCTGGACCTATAATTTGGTGCACTAATGCAGTGTCCTATGGCCTATCTACAAACCAAAATTGAAGCGAATCCGTTATTCCACCTTGAAGTTTGACACGTATTTGTAGAGCAATCACGGGTAATTTTGGTCAAAAACTTTGAAAATGTCAGGCAGTGCAAGCTCATTATTATTATTATTAATGGACAAAAATTGCTTGGCAGTACAAGACTGTCAAGCTAGGCCGCAGGCCTTTGAGAGTGCCGAGATCGAAATTTAAAGAGTTTACGGTGGTGACCTCTGGTGGTATCCGTATTACTCAAAGTGAAAAATGAGGTAGGGTTGATGTCATACTTTCGATTTTCAAAGATTTATATGAAGGTCATACTCTAGGCTAATGGCATACTAAAAATCATAAGAATCCATGCAGCACAGGCGGAGTGGCAGTCAAATTTTCAGCAGCTGCTAAGTTGAAATACAAAGAAAATCAGTGTTCGCGAATCGATTTAAAAATACGCACTGCTGCTTTCTCCCAAAGGGTATTAACTTTCTACTTGATTTATAAGCTGTAGATGAGTGGTAGCTACTTTAGTCTCCACACTTCAACTTTGAGGATTGCAATAACCTGTGGAAAGCGCAGGCCCGTAGCCAGGGATTTTGAAAGGGGGGTTCTTTTTTGACCAAAAGTGGACCTTTACTTGCATGATGATTAATAAAGGTACTGAGACTGGGTGTGCGAAGCACACCCAATCTAGGGGGGTCTGGGGGCATGCCCCCCCCAGAAAATTTTTGAAAATTGGAGTCTGGAGATTGAAACTGGTGTCATTTTCTGACTATTTTCTATATATAACTTATACTGCATATGGCTAACTATATTACAATATATAGTCATAAAGGAGTAGTTATAGCCACAATACGTACTTCAAATTTCATAGAAATAATAAATAGCAGGGCCGTAGCGAGACTTTTATCTGGGTAGGCTCTTTTAGAAGAAAAGTAGACCTTTTTATATGAAATGTTTCAGATTATATTATGGTGTGCGTACCCAGCATGTTGAAACTAGGGGGTCTGGGAGCATGCCTCCCCAGGAAATTTTTTGAAAATAGGTACTAAAAGGTTGAATTTAGTGGCATTTCAGTCAATAAATAACAATTTTTTAGGTAAGCTGAAGATCAGCTGTATGGATGATATCTGGAAAAATATCTCTATACTGCTACTGTATACCATCTGCACATGCATGTATCTAAATATAATATATTGGAATGTCACAGTGAATAAGAATGGGAAAGATTGAGCACTCTGCCATGATCAACAGGGGCAGTGGAGCAGAACAAAGGGTGTCTTAAACAATGAAATTTACACATTGCACGGAGTTGAAGTATGGGTGCTATTCGTGGGCTCTGTATGGAGAGGCTTTTCTACCAAAATCTTACATTTTAATGAAAGCTCGGTTTAGACAATATACATGTAAATTAAGTAGCTTTTAAAGAAAATGTAATCGTGACTGTTCTATTAGAGTGGTTGTTCTATTAGAGTGGTTGACTGCTCTATTAGAGTATCTCGATCTTGCATTGCATATAATACAAGCACTGAATAAGTTACTTGGAGCACTTAATTTAGCTTCTTATTAGTGCTATCTAGTAAACTGTAGCTAATGGACTTTTGCTCCTGAAAATTTGGACTTGTATACTAAAATTGTGGATCTTTTTGGTTAAATTATGGACCTTTATGCTAAAATTGTGGACCTTTTTACTGAAATTGTGGACCTTTTCTCCAAGAGGGCGGTTCTTCAGAACCCCCGAACCCCCCCTGGCTACGGGCCTGAAAGCGTTACTTGCTTGTTATTCGAAGTGTCCGGAATTAGGCGCATGCTGCATTTTTACACGCTGTTAAATTTCGGCTCATGAATCCTCAGCAGTTGATTGCATAAACGAAATTTGTCCTGCAAATGCACCACGAGATAGGCTTTAAAACGATTACCAGAGTGCACTGCAGTGTTAGAGCGATTTTACTAGAGTGTCCGGAATTATCTTAGCTATTATATAGTGGGTGTGAATGACATGGGATTTGTAGCCCTTTTTTTGTTGGTGCAAAATGGCGTCCCGAGGCGCAATTGACCAGTTGAAAGAATTCACTCTTGAAGGGGTTGAACCGGTTGGAAAGGTTTTGGGAAGAGGCGCCTATGGTAAAGTGTTTACTGTAAAGCACTTGGGGTTGGTTTGTGCTGCTAAAGAGATTCACGCTCTCCTTCTCGACGTCTCTCCGCAAGAGAAGAATGTGATCAAGGATGGCTTTATAAAAGAATGTATACGATGTAACGCTATCCGCCACCCGAATATAGTGCAGTTTTTGGGCGTGTATTACCCCTCTGCTCAGTCAGAACTTCCAATCATGGTGATGGAATTGATGGATACCAGCCTTGACTCCTTTGTGGACAACAACAAATCAAAAATCTCCCTGAAAACAAAATTCTCCATATTACACGACGTATCCCTAGGCTTGAACCATCTCCATGGTCGTAAACCGCCGGTGATTCATCGTGACCTCTCGTCTAACAATGTTTTGCTGAGCAGTCACCTTGTGGCGAAGATAAGTGATTTGGGGATGGCTAAAATAATACGTACTGACAGCAAGCAGAAAAAGAGCAGGTTGACCACAGCCCCAGGAAACCTGCATTTTATGCCACCAGAGACACTTGACGAAACCAACCCAGTGTATGACACTTCTGTAGATGTCTTCTCTTTTGCTGGAATTTCCCTTCATGTTTTCAGTGAAGAATGGCCATCTCCTGCTAATGCAGTGAAAAAGGACCCTAAGACTAAAATGCTTGTGGCTTTATCTGAATCACAGCGACGCCAGGTTTATCTTGATAAGATGACAGGAGGAACTGCAGTACTGAAGCCACTAATAGAGAGGTGTTTGAAGAATGAACCAGTAGAGCGTCCTTTAACAGAAGAGGTGGTGAAAGTGATAGAAGCTCTGAAGGTAATTTGTGCGTGTGTGTGTGTACTGTTAAAACGTAGGTGTTTCTTTCTACAATACTTTCAGGGGTGTTCTAACTGCTGTTATTGTGGTGCTCCCCAGGGGGGTGTTTAGTTACACTCCACAGGGGTGTAATAAATCTCCCTTATGGTGTTCAGCAACATTCTAAACATGTGTTCAACTTAAGGTGGCGCTGAACCGATTAAGTCCAGCCACACAAAACAATTTTGTTTCAACCCACGCGCTTAATGAGCTATTTTAGGGTGGCCCAAAACTTCGCTAGTGTACAACTTAATCAACGCCTAAAAAGCTGTTGTGATAGCCTGTGATGCTTTGGTTTAGCATACAAAGTTTCATGAAATAACACGCCTTCATTTTTCACCTATAAGACTCTCAAGTTTTAACCTGATTTTTAAAATAACTTGGCCAATGAACAACGTAGCGCTAAGCCACTTCGGTCCCAACCATTTCTTACCCTGTAGAAGAATTCTACACTTCCCTTTTCACTGATAACAGCATGGAAAATAGTGGAAACGCACACCCTTAGGCTACAACATTGGCTAACAACTCCATCTAACCCGAATCGCGAAAATTCGAAGCGTACTATTGTAGAGTATCGCTTACCCAATGCCTATACCAAATTTTGATGGTCTGTGGTGCATAATTTTGAAGTTATTTAGCGAGAAAAGAGACAGTCTGGCTAATCAGGGCGCGGTCGTTTAACAGTAATCAGGTATAACAGTAATCACATGATGGCAGCTGGTGCCATTCGCCAGTGAATTAACCAGAGTTGTGACAAGCTAATAAGTGTGAATAACGTTAGTTGTATTAACAAAAGTAGCTGGGCTGTCTGACAGAGTTTGTTCTGTTAGTCAACAGAGATGCATTGCTGTGGTCTATGAATTTTCGCGTTTGTTCACGCATTACCACAAACATGCTGCACAATTAACTTTGTGCGGCTGCCCTTAATCAGTTCAGCGCCACCTTAAAAAAAAAATTTCTTTGTGAAGGTTTTTTGCAGCATCACTAGTGGTACAAGCATTATCACATCTCTGAGGTATCACAATCATCAAAGTAAAAAACTGTAATGGAAATGTAACACAATAATTATAAACTCAGTACACTACATCAATGATTTTGTTCTTCTTTACCACTAAAAGTTACCAATTTGTGTTTATAATCTAATGGTGTCTATTTCGATTGTGGTTTTGGCATTTGTGCTGTAGCACTCCTAAAATTCACAGCATACGCTATCGGTGTAGTATTATTATGTGTAGTGTAATAATGCTATACCAATAATTAGGATATATGCGTGTATTCTTATATATAATTGCATCAAGCACATTGTGTGTCTAAGGGTTGTATCCACCAAGTTACAAATAGTACGAAGCCACACCACCGAAGTGGCCATAAGAAAACAGCAACCTGTTGTATAAGCTGACACTTCATCACACATTGATGCTGTTGGCTTCAATAGCAAGCACAAAGGTGCAAAGACACACAGGTCACAGAAATTAAATTCTGCTGACAAATATAAGTGCTCAAGGTGTGGTGAGGCAAACTACATTGTCTAAGAACAGTGTCCACCAAAGACTGCTACCTGTCGGAAGTGCCACAAACATGGATAGTTTTATTCAGTGTGCCAAAGTACAAAGTCAGTTTCCAATAATGCTCAAGACACCAATGATTCAACAGATGATGGACAGACCTATGATCAATTAATTGGAACTATTAAAGACTCCGATACCCTTCAGATACCAACTGTCACAGCAGGGTCACATCCCTGGAAAGTTACAGTGCCTTTAACACTCTACTGATATAGTTCCACATTGACACTGGAGCAGATGTAACAGTTATCACCGAGAAATTTTACAAGTAGCTTAAGACCCCATGCTACAGTAATGTTCCAAATCTCTAGTTTGTTTAAGTAAAGAAGCTTTGAATGTCTGATGTCAGTTCAAGGGAACCCTTACACATGGAAACAACTCAGTGAAACAGGACAGTTAGGTCGTCAAGGGTCTATGCCAGTGGTTCTCCAGCCATAACAGCCCTGCAACTAGTGAGTAGAGTAAACTCAGTAAAGCAACTGACAGTGGATCAACAGTTGGTCACTAGCATAGGTGGCAGAAAGGGGGGGGGGCTAAGGGGCTGGTAGCCCCCCTCAGAATGATACCACTCCAAAAGTATCCTTCTTGGAGTAGGGCTGAAAACCGCGATAAAGATCGAGATACTCTAATAGAGCAGTCACTTTAATAAAGCAGTCACAGTATTAGAGCAGTGTGTAGCGAGCTATGTAAGGATTTTTATGTAGTTTATCGTTTATGAATATGTAGCTGGTAGGGTGGGTAGCTATTTTCAGCTGGTTGTGACCTTTTTTTTTTTTTTGGTCCCACCATACCAGAGACAATGTAGTACTTCATCCTCATTTCCAAGTCTGGGTCAGCCCAGCCCCCAGCCCCCCCCCCCCCCCCCCCCCCCTCATATCAACTACTTCCTCCGTCCCTGGTCACTAGGTATTTGGTCAAACCCAGCTGAACATGACCAACAGTTGAAGGCTGTTCTTGAGAGGATTAAGAAAGCTGGTGCTATACCCTGAATGCTAACAAGTGTGGATTTTCTATTAACAAGGTCAAACTTTTGGGGCAGGTCATTGACACTGCCGGTGTATACCCTGGCCCAGAGAAAGTTTACAGTGGTTAAAGGCACCTATTTAAGTGACAGAACTATGTAGATTTCTTGGTATGGTGACCTACCTGGGCAAGTTTACTTAAAATTTCTCCCAAAAAGTGAAGCCGCTCAGAGATTTACTAAGCAAAAAGAATCAGTGGGTTTGGGGTGATACCCAACAGACGGCTTTTCTCCAGATTAAACAATAGCTCAGTGATTAGCTTTGTATGATCCCAGTAGAGATACCATAGTCTCTGCTGACACATGTCCGTTTGGCTTTAGGGGAGTAGTACTAGCTCAGCGACAGGAGGACCAACAATGGAAACCTGTAGCCTATGCTTCCAGAGCATTGACCCCTACCAAAGAGATGTACGCTCAAGTTGAGAAGGAGGTGTTGGGGATCATATGGGCCTGTGAAGGAATATCTAGTGGGGATGCAGTTTCAAGTAGAAATTGACCATAAGCCCTTGGCTTATTTGCTCGGAGAGAAAACCCTTGAGGATTTATCTCCCAGACTGCAATGCTTCTGCATGCATATGATGTGGTACAAGTTCACAATTTCCTACCTCCCAGGGAAGGAACTAACAGTTGCTGACACTCTCTCTAGGGCACCCACCTCCTCGGCATCTCCAGCCGACCTTTAGTTCCATCAGGATACTGAGATGCATGTGAACTTGATCCTGGAAAATCATCATTGAGCAGCATTTGGTGGAGCAACAACAAGATGATAAAACCTGTCAGCAGGTGAAACATTTTTGCCAATCAAGTTGGCCCTCAAAGCACTAAGTTAAGGGCACACTTAAAGTTTACCTTCCTTTTGCAGCTGAGCTTACCATACAGAAGGCTTGTTAATACATAATAGCCGCATTGTGTTTCCAAAGCTACCAAGGCAGAAAGTGACAAGTGATTTGTGTACTATCAAATATGTTAACTACCTACTCGTGATTGACTAATTTTTGTGATATATTGAAGTTGCCAAACTGACACAAAACGTCCAATGCCATCACAACACATTTGAAGTCTATCTTGGCAAGACACGGAATCCCCCAAGAAGTAATTACAGACAGTGGACCACAGTATTCCTCTAAAGAGTTTTGTCAGTTTGCCAAACTCCTTTTATACAAACAATCAGCAGTCCCCACTTTCCATAGTCAAACAGTGAGTCAGAAAGAGAGGTGCAAACTGTGCAGATGTTACTGAAAAGGGAAGATGATTTGTATCTTGCCCTTCTATCATACAGAACACCCCTCTACCTACCAATGATTCCAGTCCAGCTGAACTACTAATGAATCGTAAATTAAGAAGCACATTGCCAACTACGGAGCATGAACTGAGATCAAAATTACCTGACTACTCTAAGGTAGGGCTGAGCGATAGTGAAATTTTCACTGTCCGAACGATATCAAGGCACTGTTCACGATAGACAATAGTAAAACGATAGTGATAATTCACCTATTTCCTATTAGTTGCCTTCAAAGAGAGTTGTAAGGAGGGATATACCCACGCATGTATTTTGCATAAGATATTAAACTGCCTTTTAGGCTGATTCTTGTTCCAAAAAGTCATTATTTTAAATATTTTGCAGATATTTCTCCGTATTTTACTTGTTAATTACTGTCCGATAGTAACTTTTCAAGCGATATAGGCGATACCTATAGTGATACTATCCCAATATTCCGATATGCACATACTATCCCCCAGCCCTACTCTAAGGTCAAGGAGACAGAAACAACAAGGCGTAAGAAGTAGTGGTGTGCAGTATAAGAAGTTTTCTTATCACAATTATTGGACACAACACATCACGATACGATAATATCTAGCATACAACATTGTAAGCTCTTTTATCAAAAAAGTGGTACAGTGTACAATGACATTTGGGTATACTTTTCTCTAATTAAAGCTAAAAATCTATACCTAGGCTTATATCACGATATACAGATTCTTTATCATATCACGATATAAAAAAATTATCACGATATTGTGATATATGTCACATATCGCATATCACTAGTGAAAGCAGAAAGTGAACTTTGACATTGGACATAAGGCCCATAACTTAAATAGTGAGGATATCTGGTCACAAATGTACTGGAAAAGTTGTCTCTGAAGTTGATCCAAGATTTTATGCAGTACAAATGTTGTAAGGAACACTCAGATGAAATCACTGCCAATTTATTGTGTCGCTAACAACTTCTGAAGTTGAATTAGACATGATCCCAGACATACCTACTAGCAAGAATTCATAATATTATATATGAACTCTTGCTACTAATGAATCTGCTAGCAAGCAACCAATTATAAGTAAATAGTCTTCACAACCATCTTTGCTTTCTGTACCACCAAGTGATGGAATGGTATGCAGTATGCAGTAGGAGTGGACGCACTTCTAGGTGTCCGCAGCACTATAGACCGGAAAACAACTAACTTTTCTGTTATGATGTTTTATGGTTATAACATGTAGCTTGTAAGATAACTTGTAGTTAGTAGGCAATGTGTACGTAGTTGTGTGTAACAAACCCTTAATTAAGGGGATGTAGTATAAGCATATGTAGTACAATAATGGTGTACTAATGATTAGTATATATATGGTACACGTGTATTAATTGTATTGAGCACGTTGTGTGTCTAAGGGTTGTATCCACAGAATCACAAATAGTACGATCGGTGCATTAGAACACCCTGGTTTGGGTATAGTAGAACATCTCTACTTGGGTGAAATTGAACACCTCAGTTTGAACAGTTTGTGTATGTGTATGTATGCATATGTGCGTGCGTGTGTGTTTACCTTGATAGATGCAAATTATCTAAATATGTAGGTATCACAGTACGTACTGTATAGTAGAAACCACAAAGAAGTGGATATAGCTGATCAAAAAGCATCACCCAAAAGCCAGCCTCACTTTTCCTTGATGACGGTGAGGCAGTATTGATTAGGTAAAACTAAACCCAAACAAGCCTTCAAATCGACCCGTAAGGTTTACAACAAGTTGCTACAGAACTTTTTTTTTTAATTATTTAACAGAATTTTCTACTGACTGACTGATAGTGTTGCACCGATATCCAAATTAGTCGATTATTCTGATATTCAGTATTAAGCAACAGAATTAACCGATACCTATAACCAATCCCATATACACTATAACACTAGCACTCATCCTCGTTATTATGTAACTTTTACTTGTGGTATACATCTAACTTTACATTGTAGCCTAGAATGAGCTTTATATCAATATTATATCACTAATATGAATCATTTATCATGGTAAACAGGTTTTAAGTACATTTTACTACTGCTATACAGTTGAGACAAGTGGCTGATACTAAAAAACCTTGGGCATGGCCTAGTTTACTATGGACATGGCTTGTAGTCACTGCTAAACCATCAAAGCATAACTTAATTAAAATGCCAAATAACTTATGTCTAGCCTCCCCCACATCATTATACCACACAGCACAGTGGAGGTTAATATTGGGTTTGATTTCATCAAAACCAATTAATCAACTAGTAGCTAATATCGGTCCGATACTGATTATTGAACCGATTATCGGTGCAACACTACTGACGGACCGACTGACTGATACCATCAGACAAGCGTAACTCGATAACAGCTAAAGCTGCAGGCTTTGCCTCTGATATCAGCAAACACACCCGTATTCTTGTTCAGTACACAATATAACATACCAACAATGTAAAATTAACGTCTACACTACTACATAACCAAGAGAAAAGGCCAGTGAACAGGCTGTTTACATCTTTAAAACTAGCCCACCGTAACGAGGATAGACGAAATTATTTATGCGCGTTTCTAATCCATGTTACGTATAATATCTATGATGTGAGTAATGCTCTAGGATACTTATGTCAGGTGGGTCTTGATGTAAAAAAATTGTAAAAATGCTGAAGTTTCTGCGTTCATGTAGAGTAGACCACTGGAGATCATTTATCATTTCAGATATACTATTTGTTAGTCTTTGACCCACCTCGTACCATTTCAGTGCTGACAATTAAGTGTTGTTGGTATGGATCCCATACGACATTTTGCATATTATTCCAGTATCAGACTCACTAATGTAGTGTATGTAGCAACTTTAACGGATAGTTCACACTAGTGTAATGTTTGTTTCACAAAATTTAATGTCTTGCTTGCCTTATTGATTACTTTTGAATGTGTTTAGACCATGACATGGAGTTATGTAGTAGTACACCTAGGTATTTATGTTTTTTCCACTGACTGCAAGAGTGTATTATTGATAGAATAGGAAGCCAAGGATGGTGATAAAGATCAAGAGTAACACGTTTGGCAGGGTTCAATATGCCACTGTTCCACTTAAAGTGTTCAAGTCTTAATTGTAAATGATCATGATCTTCAAGTGTCTTGATAACTCTGTATAGAAACACAGTCATCAGTGAATAAACAGATAGATGAAGTAATTCCAGAACTTATATCATTAATGTACAATAAAAATGGGATTATTATTACTAGGCCCAGGGCACAAACAACCAAGTACAACCACCAAAGGGACAGTCGGCATGTACAAACAGTGCATGACCAGTACAGTGTGTGTGGGTGGAAAAGATGCACACACAGTAAACATAAGTGATAATATACGCAATTACACTCCGGAGGGCCTGCTACTATTACGTTGTCTTGATAACCCTACCGTGGAAAACCACATCGTGCGTTGTCGCCTCTCCTACATGATTTTCTCAAGTTGAGGTACAAGTGCATACTCTCACATCTATGGCATTGAATTTCATGACTGCAAGCAATGAAGCATAAACATCCATTAACCAGTCCATAAAGTTTAGTATCTCTACGAAATTTTTGTCACATGATTCTCCTCATGTTAAAATGATGTTTAATGAGGATGAATCAGGATACTGGATTAAGACATGGCTGCTGGAGTTCCAAGAGCAGACGTTAGTGATAAACGTTCTGTAACTGGAAACTTTTATGTGAGTTATTTTTAATGTGAGGTGGACCGTATGTCCTAAAATAATCACATGGCGCCGTGGACACACTGCAAGTTGAAATTAAATTTCGGAGAACAAACAGCTGCATGTAGCTGATCACTGTGAAAGATGGCAATACCTTTGGCATCACTGAAGATGGAAATAATTCAGTTATAGCAAGCCAGGTAAAGGATGAACAGAAGCACACAATAATAATACAAGCACACAATAAACAAACAATCATTTTAACATGAAACATACTCTTAATCTCATGGGCTTTAAGTCTTCTCACAGGTCCCTAGTGGAATAGCATTCACAGAATAATCTTGTTCTTCACGTGGAGCACATCCACTGGCACCTGGCATGGTGACATGGAACTCCCTGTGCCACCTGAAAACAGCTTAGCGAAAATGTACTCTTAATCTCATAGGCTTTAAGCCTTCTCACAGGTCCCTAATAGAATAGCATTCACAGAGTAATCTTGTTCTTCACGTGGAGCAACTCCACTGGCACCTGGCATGGTGACTTGGAACTCCCTGAGCCACCTGAAAACAGCTTAGCAAATAAAGAGGCACTAGCTACAAACAGTGAGTAGTCCAGTGGCTTTTCTCCATGGTCACTAATCCTTCCACTGTGGTCATCGTGGATACAGGCATGGCACTTAATTAGCTGTTTTGTACTGGGAATTATATAGAATTACATGTCCGTTCGCAGTGTTGGGAAAGTTACTTTGTAAAAGTAACTAGTTACATATTCATATTACTTGCAACTGAACTATTTAGTTAGACCAAATTGGAGAGCTGAACTAACCTTAAATGTCCGGCAAGTTCTCCTGCCAATAAAGAAGACAAATATATGAAAGGAGACCTCGGTGACGTGTCTAGTCTGTGCCAAAGAAGCTACTGGTGGTGTCTTTGAATGCTCGTGGTGTGAAGTAATTCAGCACACAAGTTGTAGTAGTTTCTCTACTGAGCAGTGTAACACTATAACAAATATAGCCAGTGTTAATATTGTATTCTTGTGCACCTCCTGCTTGAGAGCTCTGTCCATTGCGGTAAAACAATATAATAATCAGTTGCACATTGTAAACCACACAGAGTCTCAAATCAACAACCATCAAAAAACCAACCTAACAACTATTAATAGAATTCATGAGAAAACCAGCCGTAAGATACTTGATTTCACTGCTAAGTTGATCATGAGTAGTGTGTCATCTTTGAACAGTCAGTTATATTAAGTGCTATCCTACTAGGGACCTGTGAGAAGGCTAGGCCTGTAAATACAGGGAGTCAAAAACATGTAACTGTTGCAAAAGAAAGTTAACCAATTATTGCAGTCACTTGACCAGGGGATCAGTTATCGGTTGAAGTGGGAACGTCATATGATAAAGCACCAGCTACTAAAGAATTGCTTACCCAGTTGGCTTCTGCCATGATATCTGACCAGCAAGAGAAAGGAGGTATCAATTGAATGTTGTCATACATAACATTGAAGAATCCTCATCTGACTCATCTCTCGCTAGAAACCAAGATGATTTTGAAAAGTTTGCCTCTATTATATATAAATACTTAGCTATAAAATATTCTGTCACAAATGCTCTGAGACTTGGCAAAAAGCTATAAGGGGTTAAGCTGTGGCTACTCATAATCACATTGGCTATACTATCCAAGAGAAGAAATCTATACTCCGTAGTAAAATTCGCTTGTACAAGGAAAATAACCCCCAAGAAATTAAGAAGATTTTCATTACCCCCAACTTGACACCAGCTGAAAAAAAGAAAAACTAGAAGAGTTGGCTAACCTTAACAAGGAGGATAGAAAATACATGAATAATAATGCAAAGAGGTGCCCATCAACTCCCTCTAGCTGCACTAATAATTATATCCCCTCTAGTGATTATACTAATCAAACAGGTCACAAATATTTTAAATTATTATCAACCAATTTTAGGGATATTAAATCAAAGCTTGAATCATTCATGTGTATTATTAATAAAGAAGCCCTCCATTTTATTGCTGGAACAGAATCCTAGTTAAATTCTTCAGTTTTTTCTAATGAAGTTTTTCCTAATAATTATCACATTTTTCGTAAGGACAGATTAGATGGATATGGAGGTGTATTTTTCCTGCCTTAATTACTTTTATTGTAGTCAAATTGATGTTTCCACACCATGTGAAGCATTGGCTTGTAAGATTGACCTTTCTAAGAGTGGCAAACTGATTGTTCTTACAGCATATATACCTCCCAACAGTGATAGAGAATCAAGACACACGGTAGTGTGTCGTGCGGCCCAAGAAGCCGGCGCGCAACACCCGTCAGTATATTGACAGGAAGAAAGAAAACACAATTTTCGTACCTCCGTAGCTCTGTGCTGCCTTGATGAAACAAGACGATTTTTGCTGTGGACACTCCCCCACCTTCAGCACTCCACATTCCAAATTGGAGCGAAATCGCTTAAAGCGTTCCCGAGATATGCGACTTCAAAAATTGGCTTAGTTTCTTCGTTTTTTTTTTCTTATTATTTTTCTTCCTCTTTTCGCACACTTACAAAAACTGCTATAAAATGCGAACACCATATCCGATTGCCTTGAAATTTGGCACACTGAAGGGGAGTATAACGGAGCATCTCTGTACCAACTTTGGCTACGATACGATAAACAGGAAAATAGTTATGATTGATTATTCACAAAAAATAACACCAATATGTTGTCACGCCTACAGGGTAAACTGCATATGGGAAGAAGCTGAAAATCGGTGGGTGAATAGGTTAACTATTGAACCTCAAACCTTTTGTGGTTTGAAAGAAATCGAGCTAAAAACCAGGAAGATACAACGAAAAAACCAACAGTGTGTAAAATTATGCAATCGAGATTAGCTAATAAAAAACAACTACTTGCCACGCCTACAAGATAAACCGCTTGGGGTAATGCTTTGAAAATCGCTGTATAGATGGAGTAATCATCTTAGAAAGGCTCTTGATTGGTGTAGAAGAATCAGACTTAAAGCCACGGAGTTATAACACAAAATCCAACTTGGTGAAGCAAGTGCGAGATCGAGATACTCTAATAGAGCAGTCATCCTAATAGAGCAGTCACCCTGAAGAGAATTCAAGAGATCAGCTAGAAACAAGTAACCTATATAGAGATCAGCTAGAAACAAGTCACCTTGTAGAGAGATCAGCTACAAACAATTCACCCTGTAGAGAGATCAGCTATAAGAAGTTACATTGTAGGGAGTTCATGCAACTATGGGAAGAGATAGTTCAGCTAGAAGAAATTACCTTGTAGAGTTCAGCTACAAAGAAACCACCATGTAGAGAGTTCAACTACAAACAAATCGCCCTGTAGAGAGATCAGTAGAAGAAGTTACCTTGTAGAGAGTTCAGCTACAAACAAATCTCCCTGTAGAGAGATCAGCTAGAAGAAGTTTCCTTGTAGAGAGTTCAGCTACAAAAAATCACACTGTAGAAAGATCAGCTAAAAGGAGTCACCTTGTAGAGAGTTCAGTTACAAAGAAACCACCATGTAGAGAGTTCAGCTACAAACTAGTGACCTTGTAGAGATCTCAGCTAAAAGAAATTACCTTGTAGAGAGTTCAGCTACAAAGAAACCATCATGTAGAGAGTTCAGCTGCAAACAAATCACCTGTAGAGAGTTCAGCTACAAACAAATCTCCCTGTAGAGAGATCAGCTAGAAGAAATTTCCTTGTAGAGAGTTCAGCTACAAACAAATCACCCTCTAGAAAGATCAGCTAGAAGAAGTCACCTTGTAGAGAGTTCAGCTACAAACTAGTGACCTTGTAGAGACATCAGTTACTTTATAGAGAGTACAGCTACAAAGAAACCATCATGTAGAGAGTTCAGCTGCAAACAAGTCACCTGTAGAGAGTTCAGCTACAAACAAATCTCCCTGTAGAGAGATCAGCTAGAAGAAGTTTCCTTGTAGAGAGTTCAGCTACAAACAAATCACCCTGTAGAGAGATCAGCTAGAAGAAGTAACCTTGTAGTTCAGTTACAAAGAAACCATCATGTAGAGAGTTCAGCTACAAACTAGTGACCTTGTAGAGACATCAGCTAAAAGAAGTTACCTTATAGAGAGTTCAGCTACATAGAAACCATCATGTAGAGAGTTCAGCTGCACCTGTAAAGAGTTCAGCTACAAACAAATCTCTGTACAGAGATCAGCTAGAAAAGGTTCCTTGTAGAGAGTTCAGCTACAAACAAATCACCCTGTAGAAAGATCAGCTAGAAGAAATTACCTTGTAGAGAGTTCAGCTACAAAGAAACCATCATGTAGAGAGTTCAGCTGCAAACAAATCACCTGTAGAGAGTTCAGCTACAAACAAATCTCCCTGTAGAGAGATCAGCTAGAAGAACTTACCTTGTGGAGAGTTCAGCTACAAAGAAACCATCATGTAGAGAGTTCAGCTGCAAACAAATCACCTGTAGAGAGTTCAGCTACAAACAAATCTCCCTGTAGAGAGATCAGCTAGAAGAACTTACCTTGTGGAGAGTTCAGCTACAAAGAAACCATCATGTAGAGAGTTCAGCTGCAAACAAATCATCTGTAGAGAGTTCAGCTACAAACAAATCTCCCTGTAGAAAGATCAGCTAGAAGAACTTACCTTGTGGAGAGTTCAGCTACAAAGAAACCATCAAGTAGAGAGTTCAGCTACAAATAAATCTCCCTGTAGAGAGATCAGCTAGAAGAAGTTACCTTGTAGAGAGCTCAGCTACAAACAAATCACCCTGTAGAAAGATCAGTTAGAAGAAGTTACCTTGTAGAGAGTTCAGCTAGAAAGAAACCATTTTGTAAAGAGCTCAGCTGCAAACAAACCACCTGTACAGAATTCAGCTACAAACAAATCACGCTGTAGAGAGATCAGCTAGAAGAAACCACCATGTAGAGAGTTCAGTTACAAAGAAACCATCATGTAGAGAGTTCAGCTGCAAACAAATCACCTGTAGAGAGTTCAGCTACAAACAAATCTCCCTGTAGAGAGAACAGCTAGAAGAAGTTTCCTTGTAGAGAGTTCAGCTACAAACAAATCACCCTATAGAAAGATCAGTTAGAAGAAGTCACCTTGTAGAGAGTTCAGTTACAAAGAAACCACCATGTAGAGAGTTCAGCTACAAACTAGTGACCTTGTAGAGACATCAGTTACCTTGTAGAGAGTTCAGCTACAAAGAAACCATCATGTAGAGAGTTCAGCTGCAAATAAATCACCTGTAGAGAGTTCAGCTACAAACAAATCTCCCTGTAGAAAGATCAGCTAGAAGAAGTCATCTTGTAGAGAGTTCAGCTACAAAGAACTATCATGTAGAGAGTTGAGCTGCAAACAAATCACCTATAGAGAGTTCTGCTACAAACAAATCTCCCTGTAGAGTGATCAGCTAGAAGAAATTACCTTGTAGAGAGTTCAGTTACAAAGAAACCACCATGTAGAGTGTTCAGCTGCAAAGAAATCACCCTGTAGAAAATTCAGCTGCGAACAAATTGCCCTGTAGAAAGATCAGTAAGGAGAAGTTACCTTGTAGAGAGTTCAGCTACAAAGAAACCATTCTGTAAAGAGCTCAGCTGCAAACAAATCACCTGCACAGAATTTAGCTACAAACAAATCACCCTGTAGAGAGATCAGCTACAAACAATTCACCCTGTAGAGAGAGCAGCAAGAAGAAGTCACCTTGTAGAGTGTTCAGTTACAAAGAAACCACCATGAAGAGTTCTGTAATAAATATCTAATCCAAAACAGCCAAGCTGTAAAAAAAGTGTGCGGCCCTCAAAAAGGCTATGGTGAAAAAAGATGTGAAATCCAAGGTGGCGGCCAAGAAATGGCTGTGATGGTAGGTTAATGGTAAAAATTTTAATAATAACAATTCAGGTGAATTTTGGTACCGCTTGGTCAATTGGCACAAAATTCACCTGAATTGTCGTTATTAAAATTTTTTACCATTAACCTACCATCACAGCCATTTCTTGGCCGCTACCTTGGATTTCACATCTTTTTTCACCATAGCCTTTTTGAGGGCCGCACACTTTTTTTACAGCTTGGCTGTTTTGGATTAGATTTCACTTCTTTTTGTATTTGTATACCCCAAAGCCGGCCTATGGCCTGCTTTGGGACTTTTTTAACCTACCTTTTTTTCTTTACCACAGGAAGAAGAAAAGATGAAGCAGATGTACCTTAAATATTTCTGATTTAATCAGTAAATGTACAAATTATATATATATATAATACATATATTTATTACAGAACTGTCCATGGTGGTTTCTGTATAACTGAACACTCTTCAAGGCAACTTCTTCTAGCTGATCTCTCTACAGGGTGATTTGTTTGTAGCTGAACTATCAACAAGGTAACTTCTTCTAGCTGTTCTCTCTACAGGGTGATTTATTTGTAGCTGGATTCTGTACAGGTGATTTTTTTGCTGCTGAGCTCTTTACAGAATGGTTTCTTTGTAGCTGAACTCTCTACAAGGTAACTTCTTCTAACTGATCTCTCTACAGGGAGATTTGTTTGTAGCTGAACTCTCTACAAGTGATTAGTTTGCAGCTGAACTATCTAGATGATGGTTTCTTTGTAGCTGAACTCTCTACAAGGTAATTTCTTCTAGCTGAACTCTCTACATGGTGGTTTCTTTGTAGCTGAACTCTCTACAAGATAACTTCTTCTAACTGATCTTTCTCAGGGCAATTTGTTTGTGGCAGAATTTTCTACAGGGTGATTTCTTTGCAGCTGAACTCTCTACATGGTGGTTTCTTTTTACTGTAGCTGAACTCTCTACAAGGTAATTTCTTCTAGCTGATCTCTCTACAGGGTGATTTGTTTGTAGCTGAATTCTATACAGGTGATTTGTTTGCAGCTGAGCTCTTTACAGAATGGTTTCTTTGTAGCTGAACTCTCTACAAGGTAACTTCTTCTAACTGAACTCTCTACAGGGAGATTTGTTTACAGCTGAACTCTCTTCATAATGGTTTCTTTGTAGCTGAACTCTCTACAAGGTAACTTCTTCTAGCTGAACTCCCTACATGGTGGTTTCTTTGTAGCTGAACTCTCTACAAGGTGAATTCTTCTAGCTGATCTTTCTACAGGGTGATTTGTTTGTAGCTGAATTCTGTACAGGTGATTTGTTTGCAGCTGAGCTCTTTACAGAATGGTTTCTTTGTAGCTGAACTCTCTACAAGGTAACTTCTTCTAACTGAACTCTCTACAGGGAGATTTGTTTGCAGCTGAACTCTCTTCATGATGGTTTCTTTGTAGCTGAACTCTCTACAAGGTAACTTCTTCTAGCTGAACTCCCTACATGGTGGTTTCTTTGTAGCTGAACTCTCTACATGTGATTTGTTTGCAGCTGAACTCTCCACATGATGGTTTCTTTAAATTTGTAGCTGAACTCTCTACAAGGTAACTTCTTCCAGCTGATCTCTCTACAGGGTGATTTGTTTGTAGCTGAATTCTGTACAGGTGATTTGTTTGCAGCTGAGCTCTTTACAGAATGGTTTCTTTGTAGCTGAACTCTCTACAAGATAACTTATTCTAACTAAACTCTCTACAGGGAGATTTGTTTGCAGCTGAACTCTCTTCATGATGGTTTCTTACTAGCTGAACTCTCTACAAGGTGACTTCTTCTAGCTGATCTTTCTACAGGGTGATTTGTTTGTAGCTGAACTCTCTACAAGGTAACTTCTTCTAGCTGATTTCTCTACAGGGTGATTTGTTTGTAGCTGAACTATCAACAAGGTAACTTCTTCTAGCTGAATTCTGTACAGGTGATTTGTTTGCAGCCGAGCTCTTTACAGAATGGTTTCTATGTAGCTGAACTCTTTACAAGGTAACTTCTTCTAGCTGATGTCTCTACAGGGCCACTAGTTTGTAAATGAATTCTCTACATGGTGGTTTCTTTGTAACTGAACTCTCTACGAGGTAACTTCTTCTAGCTGATCTTTCTATAGGGTGATTTGTTTGTAGCTGAATTCTGTACAGGTGATTTGTTTGCAGCTGAGCTCTTTACAGAATGGTTTCTTTGTAGCTGAACTCTCTACAAGGTAGCTTTTTCTAGCTGATGTCTCCACAAGGTCACAAGTTTGTAGCTACATGGTAGTTTCTTTGTAACTGAACTCTCTACTAGGTAACTTCTTCTAGCTTATCTCTCTACAGGGAGATTGGTTTGTAGCTGAACTCTCTACAGTTGATTTGTTTGCAGCTGAACTCTCCACATGATGGTTTCTTTGTAGCTGAACTCTCTACAAGGTAACTTCTTCTAGCTGATCTCTCTACAGGGTGATTTGTTTGTAGCTGAACTATCAACAAGGTAACTTCTTCTAGCTGATTTCTCTACAGGGTGATTTGTTTGTAGCTGAATTCTGTACAGGTGATTTGTTTGCAGCTGAGCTCTTTACAGAATGGTTTCTTTGTAGCTGAACTCTTTACAAGGTAACTTCTTCTAGCTGATGTCTCTACAAGGTCACTAGTTTGTAAACGAATTCTCTACACGGTGGTTTCTTTGTAACTGAACTCTCTACAAGGAAACTTCTCCTAGCTGATCTCTCTACAGGGAGATTTGTTTGTAGCTGAACTCTCTACAGGTGATTTGTTTGCAGCTGAACTCTCCACATGATGGTTTCTTTGTAGCTGAATTCTCTACAAGGTAACTTCTTCTAGCTGATCTCTCTACAGGGTGATTTGTTTGTAGCTGAATTCTGTACAGGTGATTTGTTTGCAGCTGAACTCTTCACAGAATGGTTTCTATGTAGCTGAACTCTTTACAAGGTAACTTCTTCTAGCTGATATCTCTACAGGGTCACTAGTTTGTAAATGAATTCTCTACATGGTGGTTTCTTTGTAACTGAACTCTCTACAGGTGATTTGTTTGCAGCTGAACTCTCTACATGATGGTTTCTTTGTAGCTGAACTCTCTACAAGGTAACTTCTTCTAGCTGATCTCTCTACAGGGCGATTTGTTTGTAGCTGAACTCTCTACATTGTGGTTTCTTTGTAGCTGAACTCTACAAGGTGATTTCTTCTAGCTGAATTATCTCTTTCTATAGTTGCATGAATTCCCTACAAGGTAATTTCTTCTAGCTGATCTCTCTACAGGGTGAATTGTTTGTGGCTGATCTCTCTACAGGGTGACTTGTTTGTAGCTGATCTGTATACAGGTTACTTGTTTCTAACTGATCTCTTGAACTCTCTTCGGATGACTGCTCTATTAGGATGACTGCTCTATTAGAGTATCTCGATCTCGCACTTGCTACACCAAGTTGGATTTCGTGTTATCACTCCGTGGCTTTAAGTCTGATTCTTCTACACCATTGAAGAGCCTTTCTAAGATGATAACTCCATCTGTACAGCGATTTTCAAAGCATTATCCCAACCGGTTTACCTGGTAGGCGTGGCAAGCAGTCGTTTTTTATTAGCTAATCTCAATTGCGTAATTGTTACACACTGTTGGTTTTTTCGTTGTATCTTCCTGGTTTTTAGCGTGATTTCTTTCAAACCACAAAAGGTTTGAGGTTCAATAGTTAACCTATTCACCCACCGAGTTTCAGCTTCTTCCCATACGCGGTTTACCCTGTAGGCGTGACAACATATTGGTGTTATTTTTTGTGAATAATCGCTCATAACTCTTTGCCTGTGTATCGTATTCCAGCCAAAGTTGGTACAGAAATGCGCCTTTATACCCCCCTTCTGTGTGCCAAGTTTCAAGGCGATTGGATATGGCGTTCGTGTTTTATAGCAGTTTTTGTAAGTGTGCGAAAAGAGGAAGAAAAATAAGAAGAAAAAAAAAACGAAGAAACTAAGCCAATTTTTGAAGTCGCATATCTCGGGAACGCCTGAAGCGATTTCGCTCAAATTTGGAATGTGAAGTGCTGAAGGTGGAGGGAGTGTCCACAGCAAAAATCGTCCTGTTTCATCAAGGCAGCACAGAGCTACGGAGGTGCGAAAATTGCGTTTTCTTTCTTCCTGTCAATATACTCACGGGTGTTACGCGCCGGCTTCTTGGGCCGCACGACACACTACCGTGTGTCTTGATATGTATTATATATATAATTTGTACATTTACTGAAATATTTAAAGTACATCTGCTTCATCTTTTCTTCTTCCTGTGGTAAAGAAAAAAAGACAGGTTAAAAAAGCCCCAAAGCCGGCCATAGGCCGGCATTGGGGTATACAAATACAAAAAGAAATGAAAACTAATCCAAAACAGCCAAGCTTAACCTACCATCACATCCATTTCTTGGCCGCCACTTTGGATTTCACTTTTTTTTTCACCATAGCCTTTTTGATGGCCACACTGTTTTTTTACAGCTTGGCTGTTTTGGATTAGATATATGTATAATCTATGTCAATTTATTGAGGAAATTCACAACAAGTGTATAGATGATGTGATGTGATAACTGGAGACTTCAATTTACCCAATATTAATTGGGATCTGAACAGTGTAACTAGTAACGCATACCCATTGGATATATGTAATATGCTAATTGATATATGTGACCGGGCCTGCGATAATAGGGCATGTGGGCACATGATTTTTGCCTACTTTTTCACACTTTCATCACTCATAACAGTTTGTACCATTACGCTATGGCATTGCAATTTTCAGCTCGTAGTAAGTGGTTCATTGGCATCATGATGCAAGTTACAGAATGGAAATGTACTTTTCCGGTACTGAGATATGACCTGTAGAGTGATGGGGTGTAGTTTGTGCACACATGCCCTGTTTTGGCAGACCTGGTCACATATTCAGTATTGGTGGCTTTTCCCAATTAGTTACAACACCTACTCGAGGCCAAAATATTTTGTACTTGTTTGCAACTACTTTAATTGAATGTTTAAGTATTACATCTGGGTTGAGTGACCACAAGATCATCAATGTAGAATCCTGTTTATCTGCTGTAGTTGTACAACCTAAACCTCATAAAGTATATCTGTGGAACAGAGCTAATTTTCAAAATATAAATGAGATAATGTCAATTTTCTAACTCTTTCATACAAAGCCACATCATCGATACTCCCATACAAGAATTATGGAATATTTTAAGACACAATGTGAAACCTGTTTGAATTTGATACCAACTAAATCACTCTTCAGCTCCATCAAGCACCCTTGGATTACCACATCTATCAGACATCTGTCTAATAAGAAAAAGCGTCTGTATAACAAAGCCTGTTCATTTCAGTCTGAAATAGAGTGGTCTGTTTGTAAGGAAATTAAAAAACTCAGCATGTCAAAAGGCTCATGATAGTTATGTTTCAAATCTCATCAGTTTAGCAGTAATAATAATAAAATACTTTATTAGAGTTACTTTATTATTATCAAGACACACGGTAGTGTGTCGTGCGGCCCAAGAAGCCGGCGCGTAACACCCGTGAGTATATTGACAGGAAGAAAGAAAACGCAATTTTTGCACCTTCGTAGCTCTGTGCTGCCTTGATGAAACAAGACGATTTTTGCTGTGGACACACCCTCCAAC